>NW_024470881.1:577500-582500 GCF_017639515.1 Carcharodon carcharias
GGGACAAAAGTTGCAAATAAATACTGACTGCTGAGGTTTTCCACAATTCCACGAGAGTTTGGGGGGTGGGGGTTGGTGGGGTAGTATCAGGAGGGGAAAAACCCTTAAAATTCTGACTGCAGTTGTATATCTTTCTGTGAAGTTATCTATTTCTGTCTCTGTCTCTGTTTCTCTCTCTCTCTCTCTCACTGCCTCTCTCTCTGTCTCTTGCTCTCTCTCTCTCTGTCTCTCTCTGTCTCTTGCTCTCTCTCTGACTCTCTCTGTCTCTGTCTCTCTCTCTCTCTGTCTTTCTCTATCTTTCTGTCTCCCCCCTCTCTCTCTCTGTCTTTCTCTGTTTCTCTCTCTCTTTCTCTGTCTCTCTCTATCTCTGACTCTCTGTCTCACTCTCTCTCTCACTGTGTCTCTCTGTCTCTCTCTCTCTAGCTCTCTTTCTCTGTCTCTCTCTATCTCTGACTCTCTGTCTCACTCTCTCTCTCACTGTGTCTCTCTGTCTCTCTCTCTCTAGCTCTCTCTCTCTGTCTCTCTCTGTGTCTCCCTCTCTGTCTCTCTCTCTCTATCACAGAGAGAGACACACACATACAGACCACATAAAAAGACACACACACCACAGAGAGAGAGAGAGACACACACACACACACAGAGGGAGACACACACACACCATAGAGAGAGACACACACACAGACACACCACAGAGAGAGACACACACACCACAGAGAGACACACACACACCACAGAGAGAGAGAGACACACACACACACACAGAGGGAGACACACACACACCACAGAGAGAGACACACACACACACACCACCGAGAGAGAGACACACACACACACACCACAGAGATAGAGACACACACACACACACCACACAGAGAGAGACACACACACACGACAGAGAGAGACACACACACACACCACCGAGAGAGAGAGAGAGCAACACACACATCACTGAGAGAGAGACACACACACACACACACACACACACACACACACACACACACACACACACACACACACACACAGAGGGAGACACACACACACCACAGAGAGAGACACACACACACACACACCACAGAGAGAGAGAGACACACACACTATAGAGACAGAGACACACACACCACTGAGAGAGAGAGAAAGACACACACACACACCACAGAGACACACACACACCATAGAGAGAGACACACACTCCACCGAGAGAGAGAGAGAGACACACACACACACTATAGAGAGAGACACACACTCCACCGAGAGAGAGAGAGAGACACACACACACACTATAGAGAGAGACACACACTCCACCGAGAGAGAGAGAGACACACACACACCACAGAGAGAGAGAGACACACACACACACTATAGAGAGAGACACACAACCACCGAGAGAGAGAGACACACACACACACACACCACAGAGACACACACACACCATAGAGAGAGAGAGACACACACACTATAGAGAGAGACACACACACCACCGAGAGAGAGAGAGAGAGAGAGACACACACACACCACAGAGAGAGAGACACACACACAACCGAGAGAGAGAGAGAGAGAGACACACACATGCAGACCACAGAGAGAGAGACACACACTACACACACCACACAGAGAGAAAGACACACACAAACATAAATAACACCGAGTGGCACACACGGACACCTATAACATAGAGAGACACAAAAACACCCAGACACACACACAAAAATACCAATAATGCACACACACACACAGATGTAACAGAGAGACACACAGACAGGCAGTGATATGCACAGAGACACCCAGACAGACACACACACAAATAAAAATAATACAAAGAGAGACACACACAGAGACATGTATAACACGGAGACGCACACAGAGACACACATGCACAAACACAAATAATAGAGAGAGAGAGAGAGAGAGAGAGAGGCACAGACACATATAACACAGAGGGACACACAGACAGACAGAGACAAAAATACCCAGGCAAACAGACACAGACATAAATATAACACAGAGAGACAGACGCACAAACACAAACACACCAACACAAATAACACACAGTGGGACACACACAAGCACATACAGAGACATACATATAACAGGCAGAGAGAGGGGGATACACACACACACACATACACACACACAAGCACATACAGAGACACACATATAACAGGCAGAGAGAGGGACACACACACACACACACACACACACACACACACACACACACACACACACACACACACACACACACACACACGGCTGACTTGTCCCCTAACTTCTTTACAAACCTCACAAAAATAATATATTTTTGAAAGATTTAAAGAGAAGTTTTCACAAAATAATGATTGAAAACAGAATGCTGGAAATTCTCAGTAGATCTAGCAGCATCGATGGAGAGAGAAACAGAGTTAGCGTTTCAAAATCCTGTGACCTTACATCAAAACTTTTGCAAAGTAATACATGCATTAAAATGTTTCTAAACAGTCTGACTGTGTTGTGAAGGTGATAGTTAAGTGGAGATAGTGATGGGCCCAGATAGGTAACTGCTTCCAGCCCACAGTTTGAAGTTATGACCTGAAAGATATTCTGACTCAGCAGAAGTAGTGAGGAGGTACTGTGCAATTTCACAGACAAGGGTCTTCATTTCAAACTATATTTCCCCAGATTTAAACAAACCCTATAAGCACACACCTTCGATTTAGCAGGAATTAGGAATTACCCTCTCCCACTTAATCACACACACACACACACACACACAGCTACACACACTCACAGTGACTCACAATCACACACAATCACACTCCCTCACAGTCACACATTCACAGTGACTCACTCACACACACACACATGCACTCACAGTGACTCACTCACACACACACACACACACATGCACTCACAGTGACTCACTCACACACACACACACGCACGTAGTGACTCACAATCACACACACTCACAATCACACACACAGTCACTGACGCACTCACAGTGACACACATACACAGTGATTCACAATCACACGCACACACTCACAATCACACACAGTCACTCACACACACTCACATTGACACACACACATTCACAGTGACTCACAATCACACACACAGTCACACACTCACAGTGACTCACACACACACAATGACAACTCACAAACACACCATCACACACTCGCACACACTCACAATGTCACACTCACACACATACATACTCAGTCACACTGACCTCACACATACACTCACACAGGCACACACTCACACACACACAACCTCCCACATACAATTGCTCACTTACACTCACACACACTCGCAGACACATACAAACCTCCCACACTCACACACACAACTCCCCTCACACACAATCACTCTCCCACTCACACACACACGCTCATATATACTCACAGACACAGACACAACTCCTCCCTCACACAAATTCACTCACACACACTCACAGACACACACTCCACACAATCACACCCGCGACAATCACTCAATCACACATACACACACACATATACACACTCACTCACACACTGATTCACACAGACACACTCACACACAACCCCCTCCCCCACACACACACTCACACGCACTCACAATTCCCAGCATATGTCAATGAGTGTTCGGGAAGTATATTTCTGCCCTGTTGGGGTCTGGGTATACAGTGCTTGGAACGTTAAAATGACAGAGGGGGGAGATGAGGCAGGAGGGTATGGAGGGGGGGGGCGGTGGCGGGTGGGGGGGGAAGGTGAACTGTACATCTGTTTGTACGTTCACAGATTCCTCCTGATAATTGTGTGTGTGTGAGTGATTGTGTGGGGGGGAGGTTGTTTGTGTGTCTGTGAGTGTTTCTGTGTGTGTGTGAGAGAGAGCGTGATTGTGTGTGAGGGGGTGTTGTGTGTGTGTCTGTGAGCGTGTGTATGTGTGTGTGTGTATATCTATGTGTGTGAGTGAACAATTGTGTCTGGGGGGTTGTGTGTGTGTCTGTGAGTGTGAGTGAGTGTGTGTCTACGTGAGTGTGTATATGCATGTGTGTGAATGAGTGATTGCGTGTGGGGGGGGGGCTTGTGTGTGCCTGTGAGTGTGTGTGTGCGTGTGTGTGAGTGAGTGAGTGAGAGTGATTATGTGTGAGAGGGGTTGTGTGTGTGTCTGTGTGAGTGAGTGTCTTTGTGAGCATGTGCGTGTGAGTGAGTGATTGTGTGTGGGGGGGGTTGTGTGTGAGTAAGTGTGTGTCTGTGTGAGTGAGTGAGCATGTGTGTGTGTGTGTGTGAGTGAGCGATTGTGTGTGGGGGGTTGTGTGTGTGTCTGTGTGAGAGAGTGAGTGTGTATATGTGTGTATGAGTGAGTGTGTGTGTGTGTGCCTTTGTGAGTGTGTATGTGTAAGTGTGAGTGAGTGATTGTGTGTGGGTATGTGTGTCTGTGAGTGTGTGAGTGTGTGTCTGTGTGAGTGAGTGTGTATATGTGCATGTGTGTGTGTGTGCCTTTGTGAGTGTGTATGTGTGTGTGAGTGAGTGTGTGTCTGTGTGTGTGTGTGTGTGTCTGTGAGTGTGTGTCTATGTGAGAGAGTGATTGTGTGTGTGTTTCTGTGTGAGTGAGTGATTGTGTGTGTGCGTCTGTGTGTGTGTGTGTGTGTGTCTATGTGTGTGTGTGTGAGTGCATGTGTCTGTGAGTGTGAATGAGTGTGTGCCTGTGTGTGAGTGATTGTGTGTGGATGTTTGTGTGAGTGAGTGAGTGAGTGCCTGCATCTGTGAGTGTGAATGATTGTGTGCCTGTGTGAGTGTGATTGTGTGTGTCTGTTTGAGTGAGTGAAAGTGCCTGTGTCCATGAGTGTGAATGAGTTTGTGCCTGTGAGTGAGTGATTGTGTGTGTGTCTGTGTGTGTGTGAGTCCGTGTGTCTGTGAGTGTGAATGAGTGTGTGCCTGTGTGAGTGATTGTGTGTGTGTGTGTGTGTGTGTGTGTGTCTGTGTGAGTGAGTGCCTGTGTCTAAGTGTGAATGAGTGTGTGCCTGTGTGAGTGAG
>NW_024470881.1:587500-597500 GCF_017639515.1 Carcharodon carcharias
CTCTCTCTCTCTCTCCCTCTCTCTCTCCCTCTCTCTCCCTCTCTGTCTCTCTGTCTGTCTTTCTCTGTCTCTCCCTCTCTCTCTGTCTCTCTCTGTCTCTCTCTCTCCCTCTCTCTCTCTCTCTCTCTCTCCATCTCTCTGTCTCTCCATCTCTCACTCTCTCTCCATTTCTCTCTCTCTCTCTCTTGGTTTTTTTATTAAGCTTAAAAGAGATTTGCTCAGGAAGGGGTCTTAACAGATTTTTGTTTTAAATTCATGATGTTTTATTTTGAAAAGAAATTGCGTTGGATTTTCCTCTGTGTTGTGAGTGGGTGAGCAGGTGGACAAGGGGGGATGATCAGGAGTGAAAACGTTATAGAACCGTTAGACAGGGTAGCCCAGGGGAGAGTCCATTCGGCCCATCATGCCTGTGCTGGCTCTTTGAAAGATCTGTCCAATTAGTCCCCACTCTCCCCCTCTGCTCTTTCCCCACCACCCCTCCCTCCATATCCCTGCAAATTTTTCCCCTTCGAGTATTTATTCCATTGACAACCCCCACCCCCACTTTTGGAAAGTTCCTATTGAATCTGCTTCCACCGCCCTTTCAGGCAGCGCCTTCCAGATCACAACAACTCGCTGTGTTTATAAAAAATAATTCTCCTCATCTCTCCCACCGCCCCCACCCCCACCCTCTGGTTCTGTTACCGATTCTCTTCAATCTGTGTTCCCTCTGGTTACCGACCCTCCCACCACTGGAAACAGTCTCTCCCTCTCTACTCTACCCCAAAACCCCCTCCCCCTTCGTGATTTTGAACACCTCGATTCAATCTCTCCTCCCCCCTTCCCTTAACCTTCTCCGCTCTAAGGAGAACAATCCCAGCTTCTCCAGTCCCTCCACATGAACTGAATTCCCCTGGCAACTCTCTCCTGCTCAGAGACACCCAGCCCCCCACCACCACCAATTTGACCAATATCTAGACTGGACAATAGGGATTGTTCGTCACTTTGATTCAAACGTGCTGATAGAACGCTCATATTTAAGTGTATCACGTGCCTGCTTGACATGGGTTTGGGTATCCAGGGATACAATTGGGGGGCTGCTTGAAGGGTTAATTTACCTCTTGCCCGTCGATGTTTATCTCAGCTACCAAGAGCACTGGAACAGGAGGAAGCCCGCTTAACACTCTCTTAACCCTCTCAGCTCCTCCTCGAGCCTGGAACACAGGAACAGGAGGAGGCCATTCAGCCCCTCCTCCTCAAGCTTGTTACACAGGAACAGGAGGAGGCCATTCAGCCCCTCTCCCTCCTCGAGCCTGTTACACAGGAACAGGAGGAGGCCATTCAGCCCCCTCCTCCTCCTCGAGCCTGTTACACAGGAACAGGAGGAGCCCATTTAGCCCCCTTCTCCTCCTCAAGCTTGTTACACAGGAACAGGAGGAGCCCATTCAGCACCCCCCTCCTTGAGCCTGTTACACAGGGACAGGAGGAGGCCATTCAGCCCCTCTATTCCTCCATTCAATGAGACTATGGCTGATCTGTGACCTAACTCCATACACCTGCCTTCACCCCATAAACCTTAGTACCTTCGGTGAACAAAAATCTCCCCTTCCCATTTCAAACTGATCTTGTGTCAATTGACGTTTGCAGATGAGAATTCCAAACTTTTCCCAACTTTAGTCTGTGCAACAAAAGAATAGCCAAATTAAAAGCCTTGTTTTTAAACAGAATCATCCCATCACCATTCACAACCTCCCACCTTCTCCAGGGCTATGGGGAGAGAGCGGGGCAGTGGGATTAGTTTGGGGATTGATACAGGGCTATGGGGAGAGAGCGGGGCAGTGGGATTAGTTGGGGATTGATACAGGGCTATGGGGAGAGAGTGGGACAGTGGGATTAGTTTGGGGATTGATATAGGGCTATGGGGAGAGAGCGGGGGGGCAGAGTGATTAGTTTGGGGACTAACACAGGGTGTTTAGGGGTGGGAGGGGATGACTGGGCGTGATTAATTTGGGATCACTGTCGCGATGGCCTGAATGGCCTCGTCCTGTGTCTGTTCCTCGTGGCGAAGTGATGGCCCATCTAATTGTGTCCCCTCCTCTCTCTCTCTCTCTCTCTCTCTCCCCACCACCCACCATCCACCACCCACCCCCACCCCTCCACACACCACCCCCCCCCCACCACCCCCACCCCAGGAAGAAGCTCGGTTCGGTTCCAGCCCGCTGGCCATGCTCACTGCCGCCTGCAACAAGTTCGGGGGCTCGAGCCCCCTGAGGGACCCCTCCTCCACCGTGGGGAAGCTGGGCAATGGACTGGGGAAAAAGCCCTACAGCCCCAGCTCGGACCTGCTTCTGGGTAAAGGCCGGGGAGTCGAGGGCCTGGGAGACCTCTACGCCGGGGGCAGCAACGGACTGATGTCCCCCTCCAGCCCGCAGGCCTCGACCGTCTACGCCGGTGACTACGGCCCCTTCGGGCACCCCTTCGGAGCATCCCCTGTCAACCAGGAGCCCCCGCTGCTGCTGGGCAAGGGCCACCCTCCCGCCGACTGCCTCCACGGGGTCTACTCCTCGCTGGACGTGGGCCACCCCTACAGCTCGTGGTACAAGGCCGGCGTCCACCACGGCATCTCCGGGGCCACCGCCGGCGCCAACGTGGCCCCTCCCTGGTGGGAGGTGCACCCTGCTAACAACTGGCTGGCCCAGCCTGACGGACTCCAGGGACCCTACCAGCCTCAGCCGGCGCCGGTCAACCCGCCGCTCTCCGCCTACGGCACCGACTACGGCGCTGTAAGCCCCTACCCGGGTATGGGCCTGGGCTCGCCCTCCCCCTCCCCCTCCTCCTCCTCCTCCTCCCCCTCCCCCTCCTCCACCTCCCTGCTGCCACCCAACCAGGAGATGTACAAGGCCAAAGCGGCGCCCGGTGGCAGCCTGGTGGACGGGCTCAAGCCCCCGCGGACGAGCGGGCCCTACCCCACCGGCGGCGCCCCCCAGGGCAGGTCGGCCTGCGACTGCCCCAACTGCCAGGAGATGGAGAAGCTGGGCGCATCCGGCGCCGGGCTGAGGAAGAGGGCCTTCCACAGCTGCCACATCCCTGGCTGCGGCAAGGTCTACGGCAAGGCTTCGCACCTGAAGGCCCACCTCCGGTGGCACACCGGCGAGAGACCCTTCGTCTGCAACTGGCTCTTCTGCGGCAAGCGCTTCACCCGGTCCGATGAGCTGGAGCGGCACGTCCGCACCCACACCCGCGAGAAGAAGTTCAACTGCCTGCTGTGCAGCAAGCGCTTCACCCGCAGCGACCACCTCAGCAAGCACCAGAAGACCCACGGCGAGGCCGGCACCGGAGCCCAGGCCACCAAACCCGGCGAGGGCGAGCCCCAGGGGCCGGAGGCGGGCGAGGCCGGCCCCGGGCCCCAGCCCCGGGAACCGGCGCCCCCGCCTCCTCCTCCTCCTCCTCCTCCTCCGCCTCCGTCAGAGAAGGGTGGCCCCCCTCCCCCGGCGCCCGGCCAAGGGGGGCTGCTGGAGATTTGAGCAAGGGTTGGGTTGAGTTGGGTTGGGTTGAGTTGGGTTGGGTTGGGTTGAGTTGGGTTGAGTTGAGTTGGGTTGGGTTGGGTTGGGTTGAGTTGGGTTGAGTTGGGTTGGGTTGAGTTAGGTTGGGTTGAGTTGGGTTGAGTTGAATTGGGTTGAGTTGAGTTGGGTTGGGTTGGGTTGAGTTGAATTGGGTTGAGTTGAGTTGGGTTGGGTTGAGTTGGGTTGGGTTGAGTTGGGTTGGGTTGAGTTGGGTTGGGTTGGGTTGAGTTGGGTTGGGTTGAGTTGAATTGGGTTGAGTTAGGTTGAGTTGGGTTGGGTTGAGTTGGGTTGAGTTGAGTTGGGTTGAGTTGGGTTGAGTTGTGTTGGGTTGAGTTGGGTTGGGTTGGGTTGGGTCAGGTGGGGTTATTTTTTGGGGTGGCGGGGTGCAAGTTGGGTAGGGTAGGGTGAGGTTGGGGGTGCAGGGGGATGAGGGGTGCGGGCTAAGGATGTCAAGTCGTGGACAATCGGGCATTCCCTCCCGTCGTTCGCGACTCCGACACTCCCCCCCCACCCCAACACCCAAGCCCCACCACCCCACACAACCACACCCAACCTCCCCAACCCCCATCCTGCCCCTACCCCGCCCCTACCCCCCCACCAGCACCCAAACCCCACCACCCCACACCCACCATGCCCAACTCCCTTTCCAATGGGGCTTGGACTCCCATCTCCCCACCCAACACCCAAACCCCACCACCCAACCCACTCACACCCAACCACCCCACCCAACCTCCTTTCCAATGGGGCTTGGACTCCCGTCATTCACAATACTGTCACTTCCCCCCACTCTCCCCCTCCCCCATCCTGCCCCTACCCTGTACCCCCTCCCCACCAGCACCCAAACCCCACTCCCCCCACCCAACCAACACCCACCCCCAATCCTCTTACCAATGGGACTTGGGCTCCCATCATTCGCAACACCATCACTTGCCCCCCCCCCACCCCCAACTCCCCCCGCCCCATCCCACCCCACCCCCTACTCCCACACCCAAAACCCACCACCCCACCCACCCACACCCAACCACGCTGCACCCCCCCCCTGCCCCCAGCCCCCACCCTCCTTTCCAATGGGACTTGGGGCAACTTTGATGGGATGAAGACGTCAACATGACTGAGGTTTGACCCCTGAGATGAAGGACAAGGGGTTTGTGGGGGGTGGTGCAGGGGCGTGGGGGGGGCGGGGTTGGTGGTGAAGGGATTGAGGGGGGAGGGGAAGGGGAGAGAGAGAGAGAGAGAGAGAAGGTTGGTGGGGACCCTCGACGGTAGGGTTTGGGCGGGGAGGGGCGGGGCGGGGCTGGGGTTGTGTGTGTGTGGGGGGTGGGGTGGGGGGAGCGGGGGGGGTGGGTTGGGGTAAGGGAAGGAGGCAGGAGGAATGATTGAGATAAAAAAAACTGGGACGAAACGGGGCACGCCCTTCAGCTCCGAGAGAACAGCGAGGATCAAAGGGCTGGGCGGATAAGCCTCTGCAATGTGTGAGGCCTCGCACAATCTATATTTAAAAAGTTCTCAAAGAAAATAACTGTATCTGAAGTATTTATATATAAGTTATGGGTGGTTTGGGCAGTTCCGAACACTGCAAGCCTTTGAACAAATGGGCCCCGAGTGTATCTTTCAGGAGGTGGGGGTGTGAGGTGGGGGGGGGGGTGTGCGCGGTGGTCGCCAGGCAGATGCCTTTAAGGGTTCGGGGGAGCGATTCATTTCCTTCCCTGTGCCACCAGGCCGCGAGGGCTCGGGCTGGTTGGAGTTCCCGCTTTTTGAGTGCCGCTTCTCCCCCTTTTGGTTTGCGGTGCCAGGGGCTCGAGTTCCAAGAGAGAGAGAGGGAGGCAGGGAAAGATCCCAGAGATCCTGGGTTGGGTGGTGGTCAAGGGTGTGGGGGTGGGGCTGGGGGTGGGGGGGGGCGGGGTGGTGTTGCGTGGCGTGGCTGGTGGTGAAGGGGTGGGTGTGCACAAGGAGGGCGCGGTGGAATTTAGCTTGGGGGCCTTTGTGCATGTGTATGTGTGTTTGTGTGTGTGTGTGTTTGTGTGTGTGTATGCACATGTGTATGTGTACGTGTGCGTTTGTGTGTGTGTGTGTGTGCGTGTGTGTGTGTGCGTTCGTGTGTGCGTGTGTCTGTCCGTGTGTTATGAATGTCTGCCTCCGTGTCTTTGGGTCGTGTGTGTCTGTGTGTCATGTTGTGTCTCTGTCTATGTCTGTGCATGTCTCTCTCTGTGCTATTTGTGTTTGTGTGTGAGTCTTGAGTGAACGTGTGGGTATGTGTGTCTGTGCATTTGTGCGTGTGTGTCCGTGTATGCCTGTATACGTGTGTGTGTGTGTGTATGTGCACATGTTTGTGTATGTGTGCGTGTGCCTGTGTGTGTCTTTGTGCATGAATGGTTGTTTGTGTCTGTGCGTGTGTTTCTACATGTGTTTTTATGCCTGTGTGTGTGTGTGTGTGTGTGTATTCTCAATTAAGCCCAGTCTTAATGCGATTTAACACTTTCTGTGATAGTCCCTCTTTCACTTTTCTGTCCTTCCTGATCTCCTGACTATGATAGTGACTGTGGGGGAAGCATAGAGTTTCACAGACTGATAAGCTCCCTGCTTCTCTTGTACTTAGCTTCCTGCTTAATATGCTTGTTTTCAAATGTTTATTTAATAAGTTCATTCTCTGTCAGTGTGTTTATCAGTCAGTGTATGTGTGTGTGTGTGTGTGTGTATGTGTCTGTGTATGTCTGTGTCTGTATCTGTGTCTCTGTCTATCTGTGTGTTTGTGCCTGTCAGTTTTTGTGTCCCTGTGTCTGCGGCTGTGTGTTTGTGTTTCCATCTCTCTACGCGTTTGTGTCTCTGTACTTGTGCCTGACAGTTTTTGTGTGTTTGTGTGCCTCTGCGGTTGTGTTTTTGTATCTGTCTCTGTGTGTTTGTGTCTCTGTACCTGTGTCTGTCAGCATTCCTGTGTTTGTGTCTCTCTCTGTGCCTGTGGTTGTGTGTTTGTCCGTTTCTCTGTGTGTGTTCGTGGATCTGTCTCTCTGTGTGTTTATGTCTGCACTTGTGCCTGAAAGTATTTTTGTGTTTGTCTCTCTTTCTCTGCGTTTGTGTGCCTGTCTCCCCATATTTGTTTGCATATGATATTGCCTCATGTTTATTTTCACCCTATTCCCCCTCTCTAAGCGATTTGATTTGGTGGATTTGCATCATGTTGTAGGGCACTTTTCAATTATTAAACAGCAGTGAGACAATCTCCTTTACAGAAGTTACAGTCACTCAGTGCTTGCAGTGATGTGCTTTCGAAAGGTATTAGCTGAAATCTGATGCCTACATGGTGTAAAAAAATTGGGTTTCTGTAAACTTAATTGTTTTTTCAGTTGTTTAAATTAGGGTCTTTTATTTAAAAGGTCATGAACTTCTGTTTAAAAATTATTTCAAATTCATACATATTTGCATATGTGTGCCTGTACCTGTATGTGTGATGTGTGTGTGCGCGCGCATCTGCCTGTGTGTCTGTGTCATTATGTCTATCTGCCTGTTTCTGAATGTGATGTCTACCTCTGTGTAAGTCTTTGTGTCTGTGCCTGTGTATGTGTACGTGTGTGTGTCTGTGTGTGTGTGTGTCTGTGTGTGTGTGTGTCTGTGTGTGTGTGTGTGTGTGTGTGGCTGTCTGTGTGTATATGTGTGCTTGGCTGTCTGCGTGTGGACACACAGGCACACACACAAACGTACACACACACATGTGCGTGTGTCTGTTTTAGTGTGTATGTTTCTGTGTGTCTTGTTTATGTGCCTGTGTGTGCAATCTGTGTGTGTGTGGGTACTCTCTCTGTATGTGTATGCGTGTCTCTCTCTGTGCGTCTGTATGTGCCTGTCTGTGTTTGTACCAGCAGAGGGTTAGGAGCAGTAGGTTTTGCTGATTTAATATCGAGGTGCTGTCGTTGAAATCGATCGGAGGAAAGTGTGTTTTTTGTTGGAAAAATTATTAAAATTTGACAAAACAATCACATTGCTGTCCCTGAATTCATTTTTATTTTCTTAATTTATTTGAGTAGCAGTTAATTCAGAACAATTCAGCAGTCATTACATCTACAGTGTGCGGTGGACATGGTATAAGGATGTACACTGCTAGTTAGTGTGGGTTAGCATGCAGAGTGGAATTTAACACAAGTTACTGTGCATAGCAGTAGTTAGTATGTGGTGGCACTTAATACGCTAGCATGCACAGTGTTAGTTAGTGCGAGTTAGTGTGCAGTTTGGTAGTTAGTGCGAATTAGCATGCATGGGTGCTGGTTAGGAATAGTTAGTTGCAGGGTGATAGTTATTGCAAGTTAGTGTACAGTGTGGTAGCTAGTGTGAGTTTGCATGCATGGATGTTGATTAGGACTAGTTAGCTGTGGACTGGTAGTTAGTGTGCAGTGTGGTAGTTAATGTGAGTTTGCATGCATGGGTGCTGGTTAGAATTGGTTAGTTGCAGAGTGATAGTTATTGCAAGTTAGTGTACAGTGTGGTAGCTAGTGTGAGTTTGCATGTATGGATGTTGATTAAGACTAGTTAGCTGTAGAGTGGTAGTTAGTGCAAGTTAGTGTCCAGTGTGGTAGTTAGTATGAGTTTGCATGCATGGGTGCTGGTTAGAACTAGTTAGTTGTAGAGTGGTAGTTAGTGCAAGGTAGTGTACAGTGTGCTAGTTAGTGTGAGTTTGCATACATGGGTGCTGGTTAGAACTAGTTAGTTGCAGAGTGGTAGTTAGTGCAAGTTAGTGTGCAGTTTGGTAGTTAGTGTGAGTTTGCATGCATGGGTGCTGGTTAGAACTAGTTAGTTGCAGAGTGGTAGTTAGTGAAAATTAGTGTGCAGTGTGGTAGTGCGATTTAACAGATACACTGGTAGTAAGTGCATGTTAGGTACAGTCGCAGTTACTGTGAGCTAACATGGCGGTTAGCATGAGTTAGCATGCAGAGTGGTAGTTAGCATTGGCTAGCATGTGCAGTGGTAGTTATTGTGGGTTGACATGTACAACGGTGGTTAGCGCGAGTTAGTTTAAGGGGCGGTAGTTAGCCTGGTTTTTAACGTGCTCAGTGATCGTTGGGAGAGTGCACAATGGTATTGAACAAGAGTTAGTGTCTGGACCGGTAGTTAGGTAGCAGTCAGCGAGCTGCAGGGGGGCGGGGGGTATGGGGGCAGGTTCCCAGGGACTGATGGTCAGCCAGAACCCCCCCCCCCCACCACCCCCCACCCAAACCACTTAATTTCAACTCTCCAGAGATACATGGCTGCAGTAGGATTTCGAGGAGACGACATGCCCATGTCACATCACAGCGAGGTCATGTTAGTGGTAATAATCAATAAATACAACGAATTATACCCCCCTATCCATGCTGATCCACTCCAACTCGCAAACAGGTACGTGTGTGTTTATATTTTAAATAGTTGTTCGATAGTCCAGAGCTCTGGTGTTGCCAAAATTAAAAAAAGAGAGATGTTGAAGCTTTTTGCCTTGCACTCATCAGGACACTCTGCAAGAATACCAAACTAAGGGGCAAAACAACAATTTATACCGCACGTGAAGAGAGCACTGATTGGTTGGCAAGTGGCTTTGCCGTGGAGAATGTACCAGGGATGGTGGCTGACAGTTAACTGCCAAGCATGGTTTGAAATTTTAAACCGGGCAGCTTGACCCTGACTGGTCAAGGCGCTGCCCCCCCGAGGAATGAATCCGCGAATGGCTGTCACTTACCTGGTTCAGCTGAAACAGGCGCAATGCGCCTACACGTTCTTCCTGTCCGTAAAGGAAGACAGGGGCCCTGTGCACTAATCTATGTAGCTCCCAGTGCGCCGCCAGCCCGGCCTGACCATCTTAAAACTCGGACTCCCGTGTTCTGCCAGCCCGGGCTGGTTAGGTAGGGCGTGCACCCTGCCCGTCTCGAACAGCGGCTGGGGCATCCTTGTTTGACACGATCCGCCAGTCTTTGGGGATGTACGGCCGACGTACCCAGCAACACACCGACACTGCAATTCACATACCCCGTCACTCACTCGCCTGATAGGCAGAAGGTCTTTTTGGCTTGACGGAAGCAACCTGTGAGTGGCGAATACCACCCGTGTTGCTCCTGCACAGTAGCAGGCGTGAGACAGCTTGGCTTTGCCTGTCGCTCAGATCTTTTTGAGAGACCTTGCCCTTCCAGGTTAATCTGAGGTAGACTGGCCACTATATTTCGAAGGCATCAACGCTTTAGGGCCTCTCCGGCTCCTTTGACCAGCCCCCTAGGATGGTCCCCGAGTGCCTCACACCACCCACACCCCCCCACCCCCCCCACCCCCCCGAAGGGCTTTCTTTTGGGTGAAGCGCGGTGGCTGTTGTGACATGGGGAACGCGGCAGCCATTTTGCGCACAGCAAGCTCCCACAAACGGCGGCTCGAGAAAACGACCGGGTAACCTTGCCTCGGTGACGTTGGCTGAGGGGTGAATGTGGGTCCCAGGACTCGCCCGCCCACCA
>NW_024470881.1:600000-620000 GCF_017639515.1 Carcharodon carcharias
TTATCCAGAACCACCCAGCGGCTGAAAGGGTTAAACCCTGAAGACGGGATCACATGGGCTGGCGCTGGTGTCCCCTGGAGCACAGAAAGGGTTGGGGAGGAGGGTGGGGGGGCGGATGGGGGGGTGGGGGGGCTAGTGGTTGCGATCTGATTGAGGAGGGTTTGAGACGGTTAAAGGAACCGATGGGGTCAATAGAAACTTATTTCCTCTGTCTGCGATCGGGGGTCGGCGGGGGGAGAAGTCCAAAACCAGAACCCTCAAATCCGAGCCAGAGGTGGGGGGTCAGGGAGCGGGAACCTGGAAATTACCCTCCCCCCAGCTCTCCCCCCACACACCCCCCCTCCCCACGCCCCACAACACCCACAGAAAGCTGTCGAGGATGCGGGGTCTGTTGGAAGATTCCAAAGGCCGAGACAGGGGTAAGATTGTTCACTGGGTAAGGAGTGTTGGGAGCAGAGGGAGGCACAGGGAGGTGGTGGGGTGGTGGTGGGAGGGTGGGTGGGGGGCGGGGGGGGTGCGCGGTGGTGGGGGGGTTGTGTGCGGTTGAGGGGTGAGGGCACAAAAGGCCCATCAAAGAGAGTTGAACAGTTCAGGGGCAGGGATCAAAGGCAAGGCAAGAGAGCGGGGAGATGCCGGCGGACCGCAGCTCTGCAGGCGAGGCAGAGGCAGGGTGGGAGGCGTTGGCGAAACAGCTCGGCATAAGAGGTAAAAGGAGTTTTGTTGCGCCCTCGAGAGGTAACGGCCCACTGTGGCTGATTGACCCCTGCGCTCGAAAAGCGAATCCTGTGGACCCTCAGGCTACTGGAGCCCAGTAAGTTCGGACCCTGCGAGAGGTGGGGCAGCGCCAAGGATTCCGTTTCCACTCTGACTCGGGACGTTGGGTGTGGGGGGGGGTTGCTGGGGTGGGCCCAGCATGCATTGCCTGTCCCTAATTGCACCCCCCCCCCCGCCCCCTAGAAGGTGGGGTGGGGGGTGGGTGAGCCGCCTTCTTGAACCGCTGCAGTCCCCCGCGTGTGGTGTAGGTACACCCACAGCGCTGTTAGGGAGGGAGTTCCAGGATTTTGTCCGTGTGGTGTAGGTACACCCACAGCGCTGTTAGGGAGGGAGTTCCAGGATTTTGTCCCGTGTGGTGTAGGTACACCCACGGCGCTGTTCGGGAGGGAGTTCCAGGATTTTGTCCATTTGGTGTAGGTACACCCACGGCGCAGTTATGGAGGGAGTTCCAGGATTTTGTCCATTTGGTGTAGGTACACCCACGGCGCTGTTAGGGAGCGAGTTCCAGGATTTTGTCCATTTGGTGGAGGTACACCCATGGCGCTGTTAGGGAGCGAGTTCCAGGATTTTGTCCCGTGTGCTGTAGATACACCCACAGCGCTGTTAGGGAGCGAGTTCCAGGATTTTGTCCGTGTGGTGTAGGTACACCCACGGTGCTGTTAGGGAGGGAGTTCCAGGATTTTGTCCCGTGTGGTATAGGTACACCCACGGCACTGTTAGGGAGGGAATTCCAGGGTTTTGTCCCGTGTGGTGTAGGTACACCCACGGCGCTGTTAGGGAGGGAGTTCCAGGATTTTGTACCCGTGTGGTGTAGGTACACCCACGGCGCTGTTAGGGAGGGAGTTCCAGGATTTTGTCCCGTGTGGTGTAGGTACACCCACGGCGCTGTTAGGGAGGGAGTTCCAGGATTTTGTCCCCGTGTGGTGTAGGTACACCCACGGCGCTGTTAGGGAGGGAGTTCCAGGATTTTGTCCCCGTGTGGTGTAGGTACACCCACGGCGCTGTTAGGGAGGGAGTTCCAGGATTTTGTCCCGTGTGGTGTAGGTACACCCACGGCGCTGTTAGGGAGGGAGTTCCAGGATTTTGACCCGGCGACAGTGAAGGAACGGCCGATATATTCCCAAGTCGGGATGGTGAGCGGCTCGGGAGGGGGAACTTGCAGGTGGTGGTGTTCCCCATGTGTCTGCTGCCCTCGTCCTTCTAGATGGTAGAGGTGGTGGGTTTGGGCGGCGCTGTCGAAGGAGCCCTTGGCGAGTTGCTGCAGTGCATCTTGTAGATGGTACACACACTGCTGCCCCTGTGCGTCGCTGGTGGTGGTGGAGGGAGTGAATGTTTGTGGATGGGGTGCCCCATCGAGCGGGGGCTGCTTTGTCCTGGACGGTGTCGAGCTTCTCGAGTGTTGTGGGAGCCGCACTCATCCAGGCGAGTGGGGAGTGTCCCATCACACTCCTGACTTGTGCCTTGTAGATGGTGGACAGACTTTGGGGGGGGAGTCAGGAGGTGAGTGACTCTCCGCAGGATTCCCAGCCTCTGACCTGCTCTTGTAGCCACAGTGTTTATATGGCTGGTCCCAGTTCAGTTTCTGGTCAATTGTAACCCCCCAGGATGTTGATAGTTGGGGATTCAGTGATGGTGAAACATCTATCCAATTAGTCCCCACACTGCCCCCATTTCTTCCCCGCCCCCCACTATCCCTGCATATTTCCCCCTTCAATTATTTATCCGAATCCCCCCCTCCCTTGTGAAAGTTCCTATTGAATCAGCTTCCACCGCCCTTTCAGGCAGCGCCTTCCAGATCACAACAACTCGCTGTGTTTATAAACAATAATTCTCCTCATCTCCCCCCCCACCCCACACCCTCTGGTTCTGTTACCGATTCTCTTCAATCTGTGTCCCCTCTGGTTACCGACCCTCCCACCACTGGAAACAGTCTATCCCTCTCTACTCTACCCCAAACCTTCCTGATTTTGAACGTCTTGATTCAATACCACCCCCCCTCCCCCCTTAACCTTCTCTGCTCTAAAGAGAACAATCCCAGCTTCTCCAGTCCCTCCACATGAACTGAAGACCCCTCAAACTCCCCCAGGGTCCCATTCTGGTAAATCTCCCTCCGCACCCTCTCCCAGACCCTCGACATCCTTCCTGAAGAGCAGGGCCTGGGATTGGGGACATGGGGGGCTCCAGCTGGGGGCCTAACCATGTCAGAAATCTCATCAATGCAATAATTTACTTGATTTTTAAACACTTTAAAATTCCCCGGATGAATTCAAATCCCGGCATAGATGTATCACAGGCATATCCCCTCCCTTTCTCTGTCACCTCCTCCAGCCCCCTACACCCCTCCCTATCTCTGTAACCTCCTCCAGGCCCTACACCCCTCCCTATCTCTGTAACCTCCTCCAGCCCCTACAACCCTCCCTATCTCTGTAACCTCCTTCAGCCCCTACACCCCTCCCTATCTCTGTAACCTCCACCAGCCCCTACAACCCTCCCTGTCTCTGTAACCTCCTCCAGCCCCTACACCCCTCCCTATCTCTGTAACCTCATCCAGCCCCTACAACCCTCCCTATCTCTGTAACCTCCTCCAGTCCCTACAACCCTCCCTATCTCTGTAACCACCTCCAGCCCCTAAAAACCTCCCTATCTCTGTAACCTCCTCCAGCTCCTACAACCCTCCCTATCTCTGTAACCTCCTCCAGCCCCCTACACCCCTCCCTATCTCTGTAACCTCCTCCAGTCCCTACAACCCTCCCTATCTCTGTAACATCCTGCCCTGATGCCCATCGCTCCACCATCGGCGGCCGTGCCTTCAGCTACCTGGAGGGCCCCGAGCTCTGGAATTCCCTCCCTACACGTCTCTGTCTCTCTCTCTCTGTCTCTCTCTCTTTCTCTCTATCTCTGTCTCCCTCTCCTCATTCCTCCTGTAAGACCCTCCTGAAAACTCTCTCTCTCTGTGACCGAGCTGTCGGTCACTTGTCCCCAACACCTCCTCACATGCCTCGGTGGGCAGCACCTGCGTGACTCGCACACCCTCTGAAACAGCTCGGAGGGGTTGAGGCAGTGAGAAAGTGCAAAGACCCTACGGCCAGAGATTCGGGGAACAGAAGGGGGGGGCGGGGGGGGAGAAGGGGGCGGGCGGTGTTGCTGGGGGTTGTGGAGTGCTCCCCACCTTCCCCACCAAGACCTCCTGGGGCCAATATTGACCACGCCACCGACAGCTTTAAAGAACAGATCGCCCCAATGTTGTCGCTCGGCTGTTGGTGGGATCCTGCTGTGCGCGAATGGCCAGCCGAGATTTCTCGCGAGACGACAGCGATTGCACGGGTCGTCGGGAAGCTGTGGAGCATTTGGGATGTCCTGAGAGGGTGGAAGGGGCCAACCAAGCACAGACAGGTCACTGCTCGACCTCCTTCAGCCCCTCTCCGTTGTAAATGAGGGTCGCCTGTGTCGTCTCCACAGATCCTGTGAACGCACCAGCTCCCCAATTCTGCTGCTAATCCTGCCACCTGCTGATCATCTGTCAAACAGCAGCCGTCTCCAGCAGCTCAGATACCAGAAGAAGGAGAGCACGGGGGTTAGATACAGAGTAAAGCTCCCTCTACACCATCCCCATCAAACACTCCCAGGACTGGTACAGCACGGGGTTAGATACAGAGTAAAGCTCCCTCTACACCATTCCCATCAAACACTCCCAGGACAGGTACAGCACAGGGTTCGAGACAGAATTAAGCTCCCTCTACACCGTCCCCATCGAACACTCCCAGGACAGGTACAGCACAGGGTTAGATACAGAGTATAGCTCCCTCTACACCGTCCCCATGAAACACTCCCAGGACAGGTACAGCACAGGGTTAGATACAGAGTATAGCTCCCTCTACACCGTCCCCATCAAACACTCCCAGGACAGGTACAGCATGGGGTTAGATACAGAGTAAATCTCCCTCTACACTGTCCCCGTCAAACACTCCCAGGACAGGTACAGCACGGGGTTAGATACAGAGTAAAGGTCCCTCTACTCCATCCCCATCAAACACTCCCAGGACAGGTACAGCACGGGGTTAGATACAGAGTAAATCTCCCTCTACACTGTCCCCATCAAACACTCCCAGGATAGGGATAGCACGGGGTTAGATACACAGTTAATTTCCCTCTACACCGTCCCCATCAAACACTCCCAGGACAGGTACAGCACGGGGTTAGATACAGAGTAAATCTCCCTCTACACTGTCCCAATCAAACACTCCCAGGACAGGTACAGCACGGAGTAAGATACAGAGTAAATCTCCCTCTACACCGTCCCCATCAAACACTCCCAGGACAGGTACAGCACGGGGTTTGATACAGAGTTAATCTCCCTCTACACCGTCCCCATCAAACTCTCCCAGGACAGGTACAGCACGGGGTTAGATACAGAGTAAAGCTCCCTCTACACCGTCCCCATCAAACACTCCCAGGACAGGTACAGCACTGAACCCATTGACCTTGTCTGTTCAACTGAGCAGGCTTTGATTCTGTGAGCAGTCAGCCTCTCGTTCATGGAGCTTTCTTTCCAGAACTCTCTCTGCTTTGATACAAGCCCGAACCTGCTCCGAAAATCTCAGCTTGTGACCTCCAGCTAAAAGGCAAACCTTTCTCATGTTTGGAATTCCCGCAAATACAACACAGGCACAATGTTTGTTTCTTACGACCGCAGCCCAATGATGGGAGGAACTGGTGTTCCTTTGAGAGGCTGGAGGCAGAGAATTCCTCTTCCTCTCCCTCTGTCCCTCTCTCTGTCTCTCTCTCTCTCTCTCTGTCTCGCTCTGTCTCTCTGTCTCTGTCTCTCGTTCTGTCTCTCCCTCTCTCTGTCCCTCTCTCTGTCTCTGTCTCTCTCTCTCTGTCTCTCTCTCTCTGTCTCTCTCTGTCTCTCTTTCTGTGTCTCTCGCTCTCCCTCTCTGTGTGTCTCTCCCTCTATCTCTCTTTCTCCCTCTCTCTCTGTCTCTCAGTTTGTCTCTCTGTCTCTGTCTCTCTCTCTGTCTCTCTCTCTGTCTCTCTCTCTCTGTCTCTCTCTCTGTCTCTGTCTCTCAGTTTGTCTCTCTCTCTCTGTCTCTCTCTCTCTCTCTCTGTCTCTCAGTTTGTCTCTCTCTCTCTGTCTCTCTCTCTCTCTCTCTCTCTCTCTGTCTCTCTCTCTGTCTCTCTCTCTCTGTCTCTCTCTCTGTCTCTGTCTCTCAGTTTGTCTCTCTCTCTCTGTCTCTCTCTCTCTCTATCTCTCTCTGTCTCTCAGTCTGTCTCTCTGTCTCTCTCTCTCTTGTTCTCTTTCTCTCTGTCTCCCCCTCTCTGTCTCTCTCACTCTCTCTGTCTGTCTGTCTCTCTCTCTGTGTCTCTCTCTTTCTCTCTCTGTCTCTCTCTCTCTGTCTCTCTGTCTCTCTCTCTCTGTCTCTGTCTCTCTCACTCTCTCTCTGTCTCTCTCTCTCTCTCTCTGTCTCTCTCTCTCTGTCTCAGTCTCTGTATCCATGAATAGGCACTGAAGCCCTCTAAGAATTCACTGAAAGAAAGTTCTCCCATTCCCACCACCACCCCCCACCCACCCCGCCACACCCCCACCACCCCACCACCGCCCCCCCCAGGTCCTCTCACCCTCTCGGGATGTCAACATGGGAAACGCAGCAGCCAATTTGTGCACAGCAAGATCCCACAAAGAGCCGCGTGCTCAATGAGCCCGGTCAGTTTGCGGAGGGGTGGAGTATTGGCCCCGGGACATTGGGGGTTGGTGGGGGGTGGGGGCGGGGGGGCGGTGGGGGGTGGTGGGGGGAGTTGCCGGGGGAGGGGGCTGCTAATTTCAATATCCAAAGTTTGATTTTACTTCCCAGGACAAAATTGTAGGGAACAGTCTGGGGTTTAAGTTGTCCAGTTTTTTGTAAAAGAATACGCAGATAAAAATTGGTTTTTGCTTTTGTTCAACTTTATACTGCTGGTTATTATTCCTGAATTCAGCGTTAACATTGCGAAGAGGCTATCTGCTGGTTTATCAGCACTTTCAGTTGAGCTGATGATAATTGAGGCGCAGAGGGATCTGGGTGTCCTAGTGCATGTTTCACTAAAGGTGAGTATGTGGGTATGCGATTGCACTGGAGGGAGGTGGGGGTGCAGAGGAGATTCACCAGGATGTTGCCTGGGGATGAAACATTTAAGTTATGAAGAGGGGTTGGATAGACTTGGATTGTTTTCGTTGGAGCAGAGAAGACTGAGGGGGCGACCTGATCGAGGTGGACAAGACGATGAGGGGCATGGACGGGGTGGATAGGGAGCAGCTGTTCCCCTTGAGTTGAAGGATCAGTCACGAGGGGGCATAAGTTCAAGGTGAGGGGCAGGAGGTTTAGGGGGGATGGGAGGAGAACCTTTTTTACCCAGAGGGTGGGGAGGGTCTGGAATGCGCTGCCTGGGAGGGTGGTGGAGGTGGGTTAGTCTCACATCCTTTAAAAAGTACCTGGATGAGCACTTGGCACATCATAAACATTCAAGGCTATGGGGCCGAGTGCTGGTAAATGGGATAAGGGAGGTAGATCAGGTGTTTCTCACGTGTCAGTGCAGACTCGATGGGCCGAAGGGCCTCTTCTACACTGTGAGATTTTGTGATTCTGTGAATGTCATTATTTATTGGGAGGGGATTGATTACAAAAGTAGGGAGGTTATACTTCAGCTGTACAGGACACTGGTGAGACCACATCTGGAGCACTGTGTACAGCACTGGTCTCCTTATTTAAGGGAGGGTGTAAACGCGTTGGAAGCCGTTCAGAGAAGGTTTAACCAGACTAACGCCTGGAATGGGTGGGTTGTCTCATCAGGAAAGGTTGGACAGGTTGGGCTTGTATCCGCTGGAGTTTAGAAGAGTGAGAGGCGGCTCGATCAAAGCCTATAAGATCCTGAGGGGGTCTCGACAGGGGGGATGTGAAGAAGATGTTTCCTCTTGTGGGAGGGGGGGTCACTGTTTAAAAATAAGGGGGTCGCCCATTGAGGACAGAGACGAGGAGAAATGTTTTCTCTCTCTGAGGGGGGGTGGGGGTGAGTCTCTGGAACTCTCTTCCTCGAAAGGCGGTGGAGCAGAGTCTCTGAATGTTTTCAAGGCCGATTTGGATGGATTCCTGATTGACAAGGGGGGAGATGATGGGTTATCGGGGTGAGGAGGGGTGGGGTGCAGATTTCAGGTGACTGTCAGGTCAGGCCATGACTTTATTGAAGGGCGGAGCAGGATCGAGGGGCTGAGTGGCCTCCTCCTCCTGTTCCTTGTTCGTGTGTTGGCTTTAGAGTGGGTAGGGGAGGCAAAGCAATTGGGGTGGGCTGGTGGGGGGGAGCCTTCATTTACCCAGATCCATCATCGGCATTGGCCTCTAACTAATCTTCTGCCTGAATCCAGACAGGATTTCACTTTCCAAACGTTTCATTTATTGAGCAAGACCCCTTTTGGGATTCATGCAATGCACGATTCTCGAAAAGCTAACATCCAAGTTCAGCAGGTCATAGGGAAGGGGAATGGAATGTTGGCCTTTATTTCAAAGGGAATGGAGCATAAAAATAGGGGAAGTCTCACTAAAACTATACAAGGCACGAGTTAGACCACACCTAGAATACTGAGAACAGTTTTGGTCCCCTTATCTAAGGAAAGATATCCTGGTGATGGAGGCAGTCCAGAGAAGGTTCACGAGGTTGATTCCGGGTATGGAGGGGTTTTCTTATGAGGAGAGGTTGAGTAGGTTGGGCCTGTACTCATTGGAGTTTAGAAGAATGAGAGGTGACCTTATTGAAACATATAAGATTCTGAGGGAGCTGGACAGGGGTAGATGCTGAGAGGTTGTTCCCTCTTGTGGGAGAGTCTAGGACCAGAGGGCATAATCTCAGAGTAAGGGGGTCGTCCATTTAAGACAGAGATGAGGAGGAATTCCTTCTCTCAGAGGGTGGTCAGTCTGTGGGACTCTTTCCCGCAGAGGGCTGGAGAGGCTGGGTCCTTAAGTATATTCAAGGCCGAGACAGACAGATTTTTAATCAGTCCGGGAATCAAGGGGTTATGGGGAAGAGGCAGGAAAGTGGAGCTGACAGTTATCAGATCAGCCACGACCTCGCTGAATGGCGGAGCAGACTCGATGGGCCGAATGGCCTGCTTCTGCTCCTACGTCTCCTGGCCTTATGGTCTTGCCGTCAATTCCCCTTCGCAATAAACAATTGCATCCTATTAGCTTTCCTAAGCACCCACTGTACCTGCATTACTCACCTTCCATGATTCATGCAACTAGGACACCCAGATCCCTCTGCACCTCCGAGCTCTGCGATCTCTCTCCCCGCTCGGAAACACTGGCTGCTCGTCTATTCCTCCTGCCCAAAAGGAACCACTTCACACTTGCCCACGCCGTACCCCACTGTACCCGTCGCGAGGGAAGATGCCACTTTAACTCTACCTATTAAGGGACGAGACACATGCATTAAGGCAGCAGGAGCTGTGGGTGGGAGAGGAAGGCGATTGGATCCGATTCAATATTTGGGAAATTGGCGGAAGGGGTGAGGTGATTTGTGAGCAGGATTAGGACCGGGCACTGTGGGTTAAATAAGCCCCTGCATTTAATAGGGAAGCATGTCGCTGTTCAGCATCAGGCGTGTGGAGGAGGGTCCTTGCAATCGGGTGGATTGTGTTTTGTTACACACTGTACTAAGTCGGCAGCTGAAAGGGAGCTACGCCGTCTAATTCACAACAGAAGGATATACAGGGTGGTAGCATTTCAGCAGTTAGACCTGGGTATTGGGACTTTTATACAGTGCCGCATTCATTTATATATTCTGCAGGATTGGCGCTCAGAATTTAATTTTTAAAAATTGTGCATTGCACTTCACCCTCCGAAGCAGCAGGTGGCAGCAATACACCAAAGAGCCGTGAATTTGCCAGAAAGCACTGGGGGTTGGGGGGGGGGGGTAGGGAGGGAAACAACAATTTATACTGTATGAGAAGAGAGCGTTGATTGAATTGGTAGAGGCGTTGCCGTGGAGAGTGCACCAGCGACAGTGGCTGACGGTGAACCGGCAAGCCTTGTTTGAAAACTTTTGAGCCAGGCCAGATTGGCCAAGGCATTGCCCCGAGGAATGAATCAGCGAATGGCTGTCACGTTATGTTTTCCCCCTGATGCTGGTATCCTGGCGAGGTGCCCTGGGCAGTGCACCGTGTCCGGGGGCCCCGCTCGGGAAGGAAGCCCAGCTGACGTCTCAGACAGGCAGTGAGTCACAATGGGATCACTAAATTCTGCTTGTTCCTCAGCCCTGTTGCTTAATCTGGTGGATCCTTTAATTTCATCAGTGCATGCCTTTGTATGTAGAAGCATATTTCCTCTTTTACTGTAACCCCGTGCCTGCGTTTCAGTCATGCTCCTCAGTCAGTATTTCCCTCTGATCATGTTGCAAAACCACAACCCACCCCACCATCCATCGCTCCCAAGCAACCCCCCACCGCCACCCCCCACCTGCCCTTCCCCAGTCCCTGGGGTTAATAGAGTCCCACACTCTCCCTGCTCCCCGTAGGAGCGAGTCCCACACTCTCCCTGCTCCCCGTGGGAGCGAGTCCCACACTCTCCCTGCTCCCCGTAGGAGCGAGTCCCACACTCTCCCTGCTCCCTGCGGTAGCGAGTCCCACACTCTCCCTGCTCCCCGCGGGAGCGAGTCCCACGTTCTCCCCACTCCCTGTGAGAGCGAGTCCCATGTTCTCCCCACTCCCCGCAGGAGCGAGTCCCACATTCTCCCCACTCCCCGCAGGAGTGAGTCCCACGTTCTCCCCACTCCCTGTGAGAGCGAGTCCCACATTCTCCCTGCTCCCTGCGGTAGCGAGTCCCACATTCTCCCCACTCCCCGCAGGAGCGAGTCCCACGTTCTCCCCACTCCCTGTGAGAGCGAGTCCCACATTCTCCCTGCTCCCCGCGGGAGCGAGTCCCACATTCTCCCTGCTCCCTGCGGTAGCGAGTCCCACATTCTCCCCACTCCCCGCAGGAGCGAGTCCCACGTTCTCCCCACTCCCTGTGAGAGCGAGTCCCACATTCTCCCCGCTCCCCGTGGTAGTGCTCCAAGTGTGGTCTAACCCAGGGATACGGAGACCGGAACTGTGCACAGTGCTCCGAGTGTTGTCTAACCCAGGGATACGGAGACCGGAACTGTGCACAGTGCTCCAAGTGTGGTCTAACCCAGGGATACGGAGACCGGAACTGTGCACAGTGCTCCCAGTGTGGTCTAACCCAGGGATATGGAGACCGGAACTGTGCACAGTGCTCCAAGTGTGGTCTAACCCAGGTATACGGAGACCGGAACTGTGCACAGTGCTCCGAGTGTGGTCTAACTCAGGGATACGGAGACTGGAACTGTGCACAGTACTCCATGTGTGGTCTAACCCAGGTATACGGAGACCGGAACTGTGCACAGTGCTCCCAGTGTGGTCTAACCCAGGGATACGGAGACCGGAACTGTGCACAGTGCTCCGAGTGTGGTCTAACCCAGGGATACGGAGACCGGAACTGTGCACAGTGCTCCGAGTGTGGTCTAACCAGTGTATACAGAGACCAGAACTGTGCACAGTGCTCCAAGTGTGGTCTAACCCAGGGATACGGAGACCGGAACTGTGCACAGTGCTCCAAGTGTGGTCTAACCCAGGGATACGGAGACCGGAACTGTGCACAGTGCTCCCAGTGTGGTCTAACCAAGGGATACGGAGACTGGAACTGTGCACAGTGCTCCAAGTGTGGTCTAACCCAGGGATACGGAGACCAGAACTGTGCACAGTGCTCCAAGTTTGGTCTAACCCAGGGATACGGAGACCGGAACTGTGCACAGTGCTCCGAGTGTGGTCTAACCCAGGGATACAGAGACCGGAACTGTGCACAGTGCTCCAAGTGTGGACTAACCCAGGAATACAGACACCGGAACTGTGCACAGTGCTCCCAGTGTGGTCTAACCCAGGGATACAGAGACCGGAAGTGTGCACAGTGCTCCCAGTGTGGTCTAACCCAGGGATACGGAGACCGGAACTGTGCACAGTGCTCCAAGTGTGGTCTAACCCAGGGATAAGGAGACCGGAACTGTGCACAGTGCTCCCAGTGTGGTCTAACCCAGGGATACAGAGACCAGAACTGTGCACAGTGCTCCGAGTGTGGTCTAACCAAGGGATACGGAGACCGGAACTGTGCACAGTGCTCCGAGTGTGGTCTAACCTAGGGATACAGAGACCGGAACTGTGCACAGTGCTCCAAGTGTGGTCTAACCCAGGGATACGGAGACTGGAACTGTGCACAGTGCTGCGAGTGTGGTCTAACCCAGGGATACGGAGACCGGAACTGTGCACAGTGCTCCCAGTGTGGTCTAACCCAGGGATACGGAGACCGGAACTGTGCACAGTGCTCCGAGTGTGGTCTAACCCAGGGATACGGAGACTGGAACTGTGCACAGTGCTCCCAGTGTGGTCTAACCCAGGGATACGGAGACTGGAACTGTGCACAGTGCTGCGAGTGTGGTCTAACCCAGGGATACGGAGACCGGAACTGTGCACAGTGCTCCAAGTGTGGGTCTAACCCAGGGATACGGAGACCGGAACTGTGCACAGTGCTCCGAGTGTGGTCTAACCCAGGGATACGGAGACTGGAACTGTGCACAGTGCTCCCAGTGTGGTCTAACCCAGGGATACGGAGACCGGAACTGTGCACAGTGCTCCGAGTGTGGTCTAACCCAGAGATACGGAGACCGGAACTGTGCACAGTGCTCCGAGTGTGGTCTAACCCAGGGATATGGAGACCGGAACTGTAACCAGTGCTCCGAGTGTCGCCTAACCCGGGGATACAGAGACCAGAACTGTGCACGGTGCTCCAAGTGTGGTCTAACCGAGGGATACGGAGACCAGGACTGTGCACCATTAACTCACGCTTACCCCAATGGAACTTAATTTTAAAAATTCTTTCAGGGGTCATGGGTGTCGCTGGGCTGGGCCCAGCATTTATTGCCCGTCCCTAATTGCCCCTTGAGAAGTTGGGAGGTGAGCCGCCTTCTTGAACTGCTGCAGTCCCCCTGTGGTGTAGGTACACCCACAGTGCTGTTAGGGAGGGAGTTCCAGGATTTTGTCCGTGTGGTGTAGGTACACCCATGGCGCTGTTAGGGAGGGAGTTCCAGGATTTTGTCCCCGTGTGGTGTAGGTACACCCATGGCGCTGTTAGGGAGGGAGTTCCAGGATTTTGTCCCCGTGTGGTGTAGGTACACCCACGGCGCTGTTAGGGAGGGAGTTCCAGGATTTTGTCCCGTGTGGTGTAGGTACACCCACAGCACTGTTAGGGAGGGAGTTCCAGGATTTTGACCCAGCGACAGTGAAGGAACGGCCGATATATTCCCAAGTCGGGATGGTGAGCGGCTCGGGAGGGGGAACTTGCAGGTTTGTGGTGTTCCCCATGTGTCTGCTGCCCTTGTCCTTCTAGATGGTAGAGGTGGTGGGTTTGGGCGGCGCTGTCGAAGGAGCCCTTAGTGAGTTGCTGCAGTGCATCTTGTAGATGGTACACACACTGCTGCCAAGACTATGAAGAGTTTGGATAAGGTAGATAAATAAAAGGTATTCCCAAGCAGACTCTCGATGAGTTAAATTCCCACTAGAGAGTGAGAATGGGGGCATTAATAGCAGATAATGAGGAAATGGCGGAAGAGATGAACAAATATTTTGTTTCTCTTTTCACCATAGAGGATACAAAAATACATTCCAGTCATAGCTGTAAATCAGGAAGTGGAAGGGACAGGGGAACTTGGTGAAATTGCAATCATTGGGAAAGCGATACTGAGCAAACTGATGGAGCTGGGGGCTGACAGTCTCCGGGCTCTGATGGACTTCATCCCAGCGTCTTAAAAGAGGTGGCTAATGAGGTAGTCGCTGCGCTGGTGCGAATTTTCCAAAATTCCCTAGATTCTGGAAACTTTCCATCAGACCGGAAAGGAGCAAATATAACCCCTCTCTTCAAGAAAGAAGGGAGGTAGAAAACATGAAACTACAGGCCAGTTCACTTGACGTCTGTCGTGGGGAAGTTATTAAAATCGATCGTTACGGAGGTTCTAGCCGGGCACTTAGAAGCGCTCAAGGCAGTTGGGGAGAGTCAGCATGGTTTTGTGAAAGGGAAATCATGCGCAACCAATTTTATTGGAGTTTTTCGAAGGAGTAACAGGCGCTGTGGATAAAGGGGAGCCTGTAGACGTGCTGTACTTGGATTTCCAGAAGGCACTTGATAAAGTGCCACATCGAAGGTTATAGTGGAAAATAAAAGCTCACGGTGTAGGGAGTAACATATTAGCACGGATAGGGAATCGGCTGGCTGTCAGGAAGCAGAGAGTAGGCATAAATGGGTCTTTTTCTGATTGGCAGGATGTGACGAGTGGAGTCCCACAGGGGGTCTGTGCTGGGACCTCACCTTGTTACAATTTACATCAAAGACTTAGATGAGGGGAGCGAAGGCCCGGTAGCTAAATGTGCAGATGACACAAAGATAGGTAGGTGCGTATGTTGTGAAGAGGACATAAGGAGGTTGTTGCAGACAGGTACAGATGGGTCAAGTGATTGGGCAAAGAATCTGGCCGATGGAGTATAATGTGGGGAAATGTGAAGTTGTTCACTTTGACGGGAAGAACGAAAAAGCAGAGTATTACCTAGACAGAGAACGGCTGCATAATTCCGAGGTGCGGAGGGATCTGGGCGTTCTGGTGCACGAGTCACAAAGAGTTGGTACACAGCTGCAGCGAGTGATTGAGACGGGGAACGGATTGTTATCGTCCATTACCAGAGGGGTTGAACATCAGAGGGAGGATGTTGTGCTTCAGTTATACTGGGCATTGGTGAGACCCCACCTCGAATACTGTGGGCAGTTCCCGTCTCCTTGTTTAAGGAAGGATGTCAATGCGTTGGCGGAGGGGGGGGGTGGGGGGTGTGGGTGGGGTTCAGAGGAGGTGGACTCGATCGATAGCCGGGATGAGAAGGCTTGTCTTATCAGGAAAGGTCGGACAGACCGGGCTTGTTCCCACTGGAGTTTAGAAGAGCGAGGGGGTGGTGTGGTGGGGAGGAGGGGGTCACGGAATATTTGGGGAGGGGAGGAGGGGATCACGGAATATTTGGGGAGGGGAGGAGGGGGTCACGGAATATTTGGGGAGGGGAGGAGGGGGTCACGGAATATTTGGGGAGGGGAGGAGGGGGGTCATGGAATATTTTTAAGGCGGGGAGGGGAGATAGACTCTTGGGAGGCAGGTGAATCGAAGGGTTATCGGGGGTTAGGTGGGAATGTGGAACTCGAAACACCAGGAGATTGGGGGAGTTGATGGCATAGTGGTATTGTAATAATAGTACTAGCCACTAGTAATCCAGAGCCTCAGGTTAATGCCCGGTGGGACCCGGGTTCGAATCCCATCCCGGCAGATGGGGAAGTTTGGATTCAATAATTAAAGAAAATATGGAAATGAAAGCCTAATGATGACCATGAAACCAGCGTCGTAAAAACTCATCTGGTTCACTAAAGAGGAGGGGAGATCTGCCGTCCTTACCCGGGTCTGACCCTACACGTGACTCCAGACCCACCCACCCCCTCCCCCCCACAGCCAAATGTGATCGGCTCTTAAATGATCCTGAACGAAGGGTGGGTGACTACTGTCCGATGGTACCCGCGTCCCACGACCCAAGAGAGATCAGCCGTGAACTTACTGAATGGGTGGCGTAGGCTGGAGGGGCCGAATGGCCTCCTCATGTTCCTGTTTCCTCTCTCCTTACCTCACAACTGCATTCTGTAATCTCATAATGCGCCACCAACGTTTCTTCCTCATTTTCTTTCCTTCCTCTCCCCCCACCCCCCATCCAACCCTCCATCACTGCCGTAAGCCTTCGTTTGGGAGCTGATTACAACAGGGGAGGCTGGGAGGTTCTTGCCTCGCACCCTTCCACGCCCTTGCCCCCACCCAAAACCCCCACACCCCCCCCCCCCACAGCCCCCTGCCATCAAAATACCAGCGACCAAACTGCTGTTGGACCCCGTTGAACTTCGTGTTGACTCACAGTTACAAGCCTCGTGAAAACGGGTGATGGGCATCAGCTCGCCCACCGAGGCGGGGTAGAGATGGGCACGGCTGTACAGCACCCCCCTGTGGAAGCGGCCGGGAAAGCTGTCTTTGGAACAAACTAGCTTGTCCTCCCATGACCAGCACTTGTGGTGAATTGTGACCCCTCCTCTGATTGAGCCCCCCCCTCCCCTCCTCCACCCATCTTTTATCTCAATACTCACCCGCGCCCCCCCCACTATGTTGTAAACTGTGCTGAGCCCAAATTCTAATGAGGGGGAGCTGTGGGCGCAATGGTTTCTTTTTTATTCGTCCATGGGATGTGTGGGTGTCGCTGGGCTAGGCCCAGCATTTGTTGCCCATCCCTAATTGCCCCCTTGAGAAGGTGGGGGGTGGTGAGCCGCCTCCTTGAACCGCTGCAGTCCCCGTGTGGCGCAGGTACGAGGGTCGTGAGTCTTTGGAATTCTCTACCCCGGAAGGTTGTGGATGCTCCACCGTGTAGGTACACCCACAGCGCAGTTAGGGAGGGAGTTCCAGGGTTTTGACCCAACGACTGTGAAGGAACGGCCGATTGTGTTCCCAAGTCGGGATGGTGAGCGGCTGGAGGGGAACTTCCAAGGGAACAGTGCTCCTGCTCCTAAGTCCTATGCCCTAATCCCTCGATCCCCTCGGTGCCTGAAAACCTATCGCCGGTCACGGGTCTCGGATATACTCGTCAACGGGGCATCCGGGGTAGAGAATTTCAGAGATTCACCGACCCTCCGAGTGAAGAAGTTTCTCCCTCGTCTCAGTCCGAAATGGCCGAACCCTCATCCTGAGACTCTGACCCCTCCCACCCCCGCCCCCCTCAGTTCTAGACTCTCCAGCCGGAGTTGGGGGGGGCCGTTGAAGGGCTGCGTTGCAGGTGGGCGAAACAGCCACACTGAATTGCAAAGATTCACCACCCTCAGAGCGAAGACCTTTCTCCTCATCTCAGTCCTAAACAACCAGCCCCTTATCCTGAGACTGTGCCCCCACCTCTCTCGTCCCCCCCTCCCTAGTCCGTGTTTTAGAATCCCCCCGACCAGAGGGAACGATCTCTCAGCATCCACCCGGTCAAACCCCTTCAGGATCTTATAGGTTTCGATGGGATCGCCTCTCATTCTTCCAAACTCCAGAGAATATCAGCCCAGTTTACTCAGCCCATCAACATCGGACACCCCACCCCCAACCCACCTCATCCCAGGGACCAATCTAGTGACCCTTCACTACACCGTCTCTAACACAAGCATTGGGAGAGTTCTCTTGATGGGAGAGTTCTCTTGATGGAGTGACTCCTGATGGGAGAGTTCTCTTGATGGGAGAGTTCTCTTGATGGAGAGACTCCTGATGGGAGAGTTCTCTTGATGGGAGAGTTCTCCTGATGGGAGAGTTCTCTTGATGGGAGAGTTCTCTTGATGGAGTGACTCCTGATGGGAGAGTTCTCTTGATGGGAGAGTTCTCTTGATGGAGAGACTCCTGATGGGAGAGTTCTCTTGATGGGAGAGTTCTCTTAATGGGAGAGTTCTCTTGATGGAGTGACTCCTGATTGGAGAGTTCTCTTGATGGAGAGACTCCTGATGGGAGAGTTCTCCTGATGGGAGAGTTCTCTTGATGGAGTGACTCCTGATGGGAGAGTTCTCTTGATGGAGTGACTCCTGATGGGAGAGTTCTCTTGATGGGAGAGTTCTCTTGATGGAGAGACTCCTGATGGGAGAGTTTTCTTGATGGGAGAGTTCTCTTGATGGAGAGACTCCTGATGGGAGAGTTCTCTTGATGGGAGAGTTCTCTTGATGGAGAGACTCTTGATGGGAGAGTTCTCCTGATGGGAGAGTTCTCTTGAGATCACTATTAATACTCAACTAGTGTCACTAAAATTGATGTTAAACCCTTTATAACAACTGGGTTCACCCTACAACTGGAGTACTGGAGTGCACCAATCCTGGGCCCCACACTCTAGGAAGGATGTCGAGGGTCTCGGAGAGGGTGCAGAGGGAGATTTACCAGAACGGGGGGGGGGATGAGGGGACTTCAGTTCACGTGGAGGGACTGGAGAAGCTGGGATTGTTCTCCTTAGAGCAGAGAAGGGTAAGGGAGGCGGGGGGGAGATTGAATCGAGGCGTTCAAAATCACGAAGGGAGGGGGTTTGGGGTAGAGTAGAGAAGGAGAGACTGTTTCCAGTGGTGGGAGGGTCGGTAACCAGAGTGGGACACAGATTGAAGAGAATCGGTAACAGAACCAGAGGGTGGGGGGTGGGGGCGGGGGGAGAGATGAGGAGAATTATTGTTTATAAACACAGCGAGTTGTTGTGATCTGGAAGGCGCTGCCTGAAAGGGCGGTGGAAGCAGATTCAATAGGAACTTTCCAAAGGGGGGGAATGGGATAAATACTCAAAGGGGGAAAATTTGATGGGATATGGGGGGAGGGGTGGGTGGGGAGAGGTGGGGCTGCGGGGGGAAGAGTGTGGACTAATTGGATAAATGTCCCAAAGAGCCAGCACAATGACGATGGGCGGAACAGACTCCCACCTGATTTGGAGTCCTGCCCAGGGAGGGGAGGGGTGGGGGCAAAGTCTGCTTGTGACCCCCCACCCCCCACCCACAACCTTCCCAAGCCCCACAACCTCTTGCCCGCACCATCGGCTGAACCCCCCAGGCCGGGGCTGGACGTTCGATGGGCTGAATGGCCTCCCACCCCAAAAAGAAGCTGCGCGGCTGTAGCTTTATTTATAAACGCCAGCGAGGTTTTGCTTCCACTGTTTGAACTCGCTGTTCCTCCCTCCTATTCGTTGGGCGCTATTTTTAACAAAAATGTGAGGCTGACATCCGGCCGAGGGCTGATTACACCACAGGGCACTTCCTCACCGCTTTCCCACAAACCACACATCAGCGTGAGCTGCCACACTCTGCTCGGACGGGCTGAAATTCTCATGTGACACTAGGAAAGCGAGATTACGAGTGTGACAGATGGGGACAGAGCGGTCGGGGGAAGTTGGGGTTGGTGGGAGGGGTATAGACTCACAGGAGCCCAAAGGTGGAAGCCCATGGTTCGTCACACCGTAAAAAATAATCGCCCGATGGACAGAGTTGCAGAGCCGAGGGGTTCCTGTGTTGAACGTGCGCTCACTCCACACTGTCCGGCTCTCTGTACCACCTCGGTTAGAGCACAGCGGGCGCCATTGTCGGAGGGTCAGCGCTGAGGGAGCGCCGCACTGTGGGAGGGTCAGCGCTGTCGGAGGGTCAGCGCTAAGGGAGAGCTGCACTGTGGGAGGGTCAGCGCTGAGGGAGAGCTGCACTGTCGAAGGGTCAGCGCTGAGGGAGCGCCGCACTGTCGAAGGGTCAGCGCTGAGGGAGAGCCGCACTGTGGGAGGGTCAGCGCTGAGGGAGCGCCGCACTGTCGAAGGGTCAGCGCTGAGGGAGAGCCGCACTGTGGGAGGGTCAGCGCTGAGGGAGCGCCGCACTGTCGGAGGGTCAGCGCTGGGGGAGAGCCGCACTGTCGGAGGGTCAGCGCTGAGGGAGAGCCGCACTGTCGAAGGGTCAGTGCTGAGGGAGCCCAGAACACCCCAAGCTGCCTCGCTACCCACCCCCTCCACCCCTCACACTCCTCCACTCCCCTCCTCCCCTTCCCTCCCACCCCCCACCCCACCCCAACCCCCTCCTTCACCCTTCGTGTGCTCTTTCATGCAGTTGGCACCCTTTGCCCCTCCTCTATTGACCCCTTCGGACTGGGCGTCTCACCGGGGTGGGGTTCATTTAGGAGTCAATCGCCACCGCCCCCCACCCACCTCCTTGTGAGGGGGTGGGGTCTGGAGTCACATGTGTAGGCCCAGTCCAGGTAAGGGCGGCATATCCCCCTCCCCCAATGGGGGCTTAGGTCTTTTTTAACCACAATGGGTGGTCACCCTGCTAGTGAAACGGGATTTTCAATTAACTGGTTAAGGTATGGGGGGTGGGGGTGGGTGGGGGTGGGTGGGGGGGTGCGGGGGAGGTGTTTGAACCCATGTCCCCTAGGTCTACGGGTCACTAGCCCAGTGAAGCCATCCCTGCGGCAGCTGGAAACAGCGCCTCTTCTCCCCGTCCTTCCGGTGAAACCCAACGCCAACTTGAGGAACAGCACCTAGACCCCCCACCCCCGAAGAGGCACCTCCC
>NW_024470881.1:625000-644190 GCF_017639515.1 Carcharodon carcharias
ACCGAGCTGGGAGAATCGAAGATCGAGCCGAGAGAATCGAAGATCGAGCTGGACGAATCAAAGATCGAGCTGGGAGAATCGAAGATCGAGCCGAGAGAATCGAAGATCGAGCTGGACGAATCAAAGATCGAGCCGGGAGAATCAAAGATCAAGGCTGGCGAATCGAAGATCAAGCCGGGAGAATCGAAGATCGAGCCGAGAGAATCGAAGATCGAGGCGGTGGGGGGGGGGGGTTTGGTGGGGGGGAGTGAATCAAAGATCGAGCCGGGCGAGTCGAAGATCGAGGCGGGGCGGTGAATTAAAGATCGAGCCGGGCCAGTCGAAGATCGAGGCGGGGCGGTGAATTAAAGATCGAGCCGGGCCAGTCGAAGATCGAGGCGGACGAGTCGAAGATCGAGGCGGGGGGTGGGGGGGGTGGGGGGGTGAATCGAAGATCGAGGCGGGTGAATCGAAGATCGAGCCGGGCGAGTCGAAGATCGAGGCGGGTGAATCGATGAGCTTGGCCTGCCTAGACTGGGCAGAGGTTGCGGGGAGGAACAAGCCAGTGATGCTGTCTCTGAGAGTGAGGGCAGGCTTCCCTCGTTCTGTGTGAAGCCGGTGTGTGGGGTTGAGGAGGGTGAGGACACTCCTTAAGTAGCCTCCGAGTGTGGTGAAACTGGGGACTTCACCACGAGAATGTCCTGTTCTGGAGTACTTCCCCTTTTTGAGGTTCCGTTTAAACATGCCCAGGAAGCGATGCGTACAGCCTGGCCAGCACTTTCACAACACTTGGCACCACTCCCCCATGGAAATTACGGAGAGCTTCTATTTCCTGCAAGAGGCACAGACCCCACGTGAACCTGATGGGCGACCCCCGACTGGGGTCCTCGAAATGACGAGGGGGTTTCGATAGGGTCGAATGGCAGGAAGACCTGTCCACTGGTTAGGGGTGCGGGGGCTGGGAGAGACCAGAAGTGGAGGCACATCCACGTGAGACGCTCATGAATAAACCTAATTCGGGGTAGGGGGTACGAACTGGGAGAAACTTCTTTACCCAGACAGCGGGGAGAATGTGGGACTCGCTCCCGCGGGGAGAATGTGGGACTCGCTCCCGCGGGGAGAATGTGGGACTCGCTCCCGCGGGGAGAATGTGGGACTGGCTCCCGCGGGGAGAATGTGGGACTCGCTCCCGCGGGGAGTGGGGAGAATGTGGGACTCGCTCCCGCGGGGAGAATGTGGGACTCGCTCCCACGGGGAGAATGTGGGACTCGCTCCCGCGGGGAGAATGTGGGACTCGCTCCCGCGGGGAGTGGGGAGAATGTGGGACTCGCTCCCGCGGGGAGAATGTGGGACTCGCTCCCGCGGGGAGAATGTGGGACTCGCTCCCGCGGGGAGAATGTGGGACTCGCTCCCGCGGGGAGAATGTGGGACTCGCTCCCGCGGGGAGAATGTGGGACTCGCTCCCGCGGGGAGAATGTGGGACTCGCTCCCGCGGGGAGAATGTGGGACTCGCTCCCGCGGGGAGAATGTGGGACTCGCTCCCGCGGGGAGAATGTGGGACTCGCTCCCGCGGGGAGAATGTGGGACTCGCTCCCGCGGGGAGAATGTGGGACTCGCTCCCGCGGGGAGAATGTGGGACTCGCTCCCGCGGGGAGTGGGGAGAATGTGGGACTCGCTCCCGCGGGGAGAATGTGGGACTCGCTCCCGCGGGGAGAATGTGGGACTCGCTCCCGCGGGGAGAATGAGGGACTCGCTCCCGCGGGGAGAATGTGGGACTCGCTCCCGCGGGGAGAATGTGGGACTCGCTCCCGCGGGGAGAATGTGGGACTCGCTCCTGCGGGGAGAATGTGGGACTCGCTCCCGCGGGGAGAATGTGGGACTCGCTCCCGCGGGGAGAATGTGGGAATCGATCCAATGGGGAGTGGTCGATGTGAATAGCGTCTATGTATTGAAGTTACGGGGGAAGCCGAATAAAGACACGGGGGAGAGAGGAATAGAAGGATATGGTGATGGCGGAGAGATTAAGTAGATAGGTGGAGTCTGGGAGCTGGCTCATGGGGAACAGAAAAACAGATAAGAACCAATTAAATGAATGGCCAGTGTCAGTGTGTGCAGGTACTGAGGGAGTGCCGCACTGTCGGAGGGTCAGCGCTGAGGGAGAGCGCACTGTCGGAGGGTCAGCGTTGAGGGAGCGCCGTGCTGTCGGAGGGTCAGCGCTGAGGGAGAGCCGCACTGTCGGAGGGTCAGCGCTGAGGGAGTGCCGCACTGTCGGAGAGTCAGTGCTGAGGGAGCGCCGCACTGTCGGAGGGTCAGTGCTGAGGGAGCGCCGCACTGTTGGAAAGTCAGCGCTGAGGGAGTGCCGCACTGTTAGAGGGTCAGCGCTGAGGGAGCGCCGCACTGTCGGAGGGTCAGCGCTGAGGGAGCGCTGCACTGTGGGAGGGTCAAGGCTGAGGGAGCGCCGCACTGTCGGAGGGTCTGTGCTGAGGGAGTGCCGCACTGTCGGAGGGTCAGCGCTGAGGGAGTGCAGCACTGTCGGAGGATCAGTGCTGAGAGAGAGCCGCACTGTTGGAGGGTCAGCGCTGAGGGAGCGCCGCACTGTTGGAGGGTCAGCGCAAAGGCAGTGCTGCACTGTCGGATGGCCAGTGCTGTGGGGGAGCCAAACTGATGCAGGGTCAGTGCTGAGGGAGAGCCGCGCTGTCGGAAGGTCCCGGCTGAGGGAGCGCAGCACTGTCGGAGGGTCAATGCTGAGGGAGCGTCGCACTGTCGGAAGGTCAGTGCTGAGGGAGCGCAACACATTAGGAGGGTCTGTGCTGAGAATAGGTGCCCCCATGTATATCATAGAGAATAACAGTCCCTAAATATACTATCGAGAATAGCAGCCCCTGTGTATATTATAGTGAATAGCAGCCCCTGCGTATATTATAGAGAAGAGCAGACCCTGTGTATGTCATAGAGAATAACAGTCCCTGTGTATATTATAGAGAATAGCATCCCCTGTGTATATTATAGAGAATAGCAGCCCCTGTGTATATAATAGAGAATAACAGTCCCTGTGTATATTATAGAGAATAGCAGTCCCTGTGTATATTATAGAGAATAGCAGCCCCTGTGTATATTATAGAGAATAGCAGCACCGGTGTACATTATAGAGAATAGCAGCCACTGTGTATATTATAGAGAATAGCAGCCCCTGTGTATATTATAGAGAATAGCAGCCCCTGTGTATATTATAGAGAATAGCAGCCCCTGTGTATATTATAGAGAATAGCAGCCCCTGTGTATATTATAGAGAATAGCAGCCCCTGTGTATATTATAGAGAATAGCAGCCCCTGTGTATATTATAGAGAATAGCAGCCCCTGTGTATATTATAGAGAATAGCAGCCCCTGTGTATATTATAGAGAATAGCAGCCCCTGTGTGTATTATAGAGAATAGCAGCCCCTGTGTATATTATAGAGAATAGCAGCCACTGTGTATATTATAGAGAATAGCAGCCCCTTGTGTATATTATAGAGAATAGCAGCCCCTGTGTATATTATAGAGAATAGCAGCCCCTGTGTATATTATAGAGAATAGCAGCCCCTGTGTGTATTATAGAGAATAGCAGCCCCTGTGTGTATTATAGAGAATAGCAGCCCCTGTGTATATTATAGAGAATAGCAGCCCCTGTGTATATTATAGAGAATAGCAGCCCCTGTGTATATTATAGAGAATAGCAGCCCCTGTGTATATTATAGAGAATAGCAGCCCATGTGTATATTATAGAGAATAGCAGCCCCTGTGTATATTATAGAGAATAGCAGCCCCTGTGTATATTATAGAGAATAGCAGCCCTGTGTATATTATAGAGAATAGCAGCCCCTGTGTGTATTATAGAGAATAGCAGCCCCTGTGTATATTATAGAGAATAGCAGCCCCTGTGTATATTATAGAGAATAGCAGCCCCTGTGTATATTATAGAGAATAGCAGCCCCTGTGTATATTATAGAGAATAGCAGCCCCTGTGTATATTATAGAGAATAGCAGCCCCTGTGTATATTATAGAGAATAGCAGCCCCTGTGTATATTATAGAGAATAGCAGCCCCTGTGTGTATTATAGAGAACGGCAGCCCATGTGTATATTATAGAGAATAGCAGAACTTGTGTATATTATAGAGAAACAAGCCCCTGTGTATATTATAGACAATAGCAGCCCCTGTGTATATTATAGACAATAGCAGCCCCTGGGTATATTAAAGAGAATAGCATTGCCTGTGTATGTTATAGAGAAACCGGCCCCTGTGTACATTATACAGAAAAGCAGCCTCTGTGTATGTTATAGAGAATAGCAGCCCATGTGTATATTATAGAGAATAGCAGTCACTGTGAAAATTATAGAGAATAGCATCCCCTGTGTATATTATAGAGAATAGCATCCCCTGTGTATATTATAGAGAATAGCAGCCCCTGTGTGTATTATAGAGAATAGCAGCCCTCTGTGTGTATTATAAAGAATAGCAGCCCCTGTGTATATTATAGAGAATATCAGCCCCTGTGTATAATATAGAGAATAGCAGCCCTCTGTGTATTATAGAGAATAGCAGCCCCCTGTGTATAATATAGAGAATAGCAGCCCCTGTGTATATTATAGAGAATAGCAGCCCTCTGTGTGTATTATAGAGAATAGCAGCCCCTGTGTATATTAGAGAGAATAGCAGCCCCTGTGTATATTATAGAGATTAGCAGACATCTGTGTATATTATAGAGAATAGCAGCCCTCTGTGTGTATTATAAAGAATAACAGCCCCTGTGTATATTGGAGAGAATAACAGACCCTGTGAATATTATAGAGAATAGCAGCCCCTGTGTATATTATAGAGAATAGCTGCCACTGTGTATATTATAGAGAATAGCAGCCCTCTGTGTGTATTATAAAGAATAGCAGCCCATGTGTATATTATAGAGAATAGCTGCTCCTGTGTATAGTATAGAGAATAGCAGACCCTGTGTATATTATAGAGAATAGCAGCCCACTGTGTGTATTATAAAGAATAGCAGCACCTGTGTATATTATAGAGAATAGCAGCCACTGTGTATATTATAGAGAATAGCTGCCCCTGTGTATAATATAGAGAATAGCAGCCACTGTGTATATTATAGAGAATAGGAGTCCCTGTGTATATTATAGAGAATAGCAGCCCCTGTGTATATTATAGAGAATAGCAGCCCCTGTGTATATTATAGAGAATAGCAGCCACTGTGTATATTATAGAGAATAGCAGCCACTGTGTATATTATAGAGAATAGCAGCCCCTGTGTATATTATAGAGAATAGCAGCCCCTCTGTATATTATAGAGAATAGCAGCCCCTGTGTATATTATAGAGAATAGCTGCCCCTGTGTATATTATAGAGAATAGCAGCCCCTTTGTATATTATAGAGAATAGCAGCCTTCTGTGTGTATTATAGAGAATAGCAGCCCATGTGTATATTATAGAGAATAGCTGCCCCTGTGTATATTATAGAGAATAGCAGTCCCTGTATATATTATAGAGAATAGCAGCCCCTTGTGTATTATAAAGAATAGCAGCCCCTGTGTGTATTATAGAGAATAGCAGCCCTCTGTGTGTATTATAAAGAATAGCAGCCCCTGTGTATATTATAGAGAATAGCAGCCCCTGTGTATATTATAGAGAATAGCAGCCCTTGTGTATATTATAGAGAATAGCAGCCCCTGTGTGCAGTATAGAGAATAGCAGCCCCTGTGTATATTATAGAGAATAGCAGCCCATGTGTATATTATAAAGAATAGCAGCCCCGGTGTATATTATAGAGAATAGCAGCCCATGTGTATATTATAGAGAATAGCAGCCCCTGTGTGTATTACAGAGAATAGCAGCCCATGTCTATATTATAGAGAATAGCCGCCCATGAGTATATTATAGAGAATAGCAGCACTCTGTGTGTATTATAAAGAATAGCAGCCACTGTCTGTATTTTAGAGAATAGCAGCCCCTGTGTATATTATAGAGAATAGCAGCCCCTCTGTGTATTATAGAGAATAGCAGCCACTGTGTATATTATAGAGAATAGAAGCCCATGTTTATATTATAGAGAATAGAAGCCCTCTGTGTTTATTATAAAGAATAGCAGCCCCTGTGTATATTATAGAGAATAGCAGTCCCTGTGTATATTATAGAGAATAGCAGCCCTCTGTGTGTATTATAAAGAATAGCAGCCCCTGTGTATATTATAGATAATAGCAGCCACTGTGTATATTATAGAGAATTGCAGCCACTGTGTATATTATAGAGAATAGCTGCCCCTGTGTATATTATAGAGAATAACAGTCCCTGTGTATATTATAGAGAATAGCAGCCCCTCTGTGTATTATAGAGAATAGCAGCCCCTGTGTATATTATAGAGAATAGAAGCCCATGTGTATATTATAGAGAATAGCAGCCCTCTGTGTTTATTATAAAGAATAGCAGCCCCTGTGTATATTATAGAGAATAGCAGTCCCTGTGTATATTACAGAGAATAGCAGCCCTCTGTGTGTATTATAAAGAATAGCAGCCCCTGTGTATAATATAGAGAATAGCAGCCACAGTGTATATTATAGAGAATAGCTGCCCCTGTGTATATTATAAAGAATAGCAGTCCCTTTATATAAAATAGAGAATAGCAGCCCTCTGGGTGTATTATACAGAATAGCAGCCCATGTGTATATTATAGAGAATAGCAGTCGCTGTATATATTATAGAGAAATGCAGCCCCTTGTGTATTATAAAGAATAGCAGCCCCGTGTGTATTATAGAGAATAGAAGTCCTGTGTGTGTATTATAAAGAATAGAAGCCCCTATGTATATTATAGAGAATAGCAGCCCCTGACTATATTATAAAGAATAGCAGCCCCTGTGTATACTATAGAAAATTGCAGCCCCTGTGTATATTATAGAGAACAGCAGCCCCTGAGTATATTATAGAGAAGAGCAGCCCCTGTGTATATTATAGAGAATAGCAGCCCATGTGTATATTATAAAGAATAGCAGCCCCTGTGTATATTATAGAGAATAGCAGCCCCTGTTTGTATTACAGAGAATAGCAGCCCATGTGTATATTATAGAGAATAGCCGCCCATGTGTATATTATAGAGAATAGCAGCACTCTGTGTGTATTATAAAGAATAGCAGCCCCTGTCTGTATTTTAGAGAATAGCTGCCCCTGTGTATATTATAGAGAATAGCAGCCCATGTGTATATTATAGAGAATAGCAGCCCCTGTGTTTATTATAGAGAATAGCAGCCCCTGTGTATATTATAGAGAATAGCTGCCCCTGTGTATATTATAGAGAATAGCAGCCACTGTGTATATTATAGAGAATAGCAGTCCCTGTGTATATTATAGAGAATAGCAGCCCTCTGTGTGTATTATAAAGAATAGCAGCCCCTGTGTATATTATAGAGAATAGCAGCCACTGTGTATATTATAGAGAATAGCAGCCACTGTGTATATTATAGAGAATAGCAGCCCCTGTGTATATTATAGAGAATAGCAGTCCCTGTGTATATTATAGAGAATAGCAGCCCCTCTGTATATTATAGAGAATAGCAGCCCCTGTGTATATTATAGAGAATAGAAGCCCATGTGTATATTATAGAGAATAGCAGCCCTCTGTGTTTATTATAAAGAATAGCAGCCCCTGTGTATATTATAGAGAATAGCAGTCCCTGTGTATATTACAGAGAATAGCAGCCCTCTGTGTGTATTATAAAGAATAGCAGCCCCTGTGTATAATATAGAGAATAGAAGACACAGTGTATATTATAGAGAATAGCTGCCCCTGTGTATATTATAAAGAATAGCAGTCCCTTCATATATAATAGAGAATAGCAGCCCTCTGTGTGTATTATACAGAATAGCAGCCCATGTGTATATTATAGAGAATAGCTGCCCCTGTGTATATTATAGAGAATAGCAGTCCCTGTATATATTATAGAGAATAGCAGCCCCTTGTGTATTATAAAGAATAGCAGCCCCTGTGTGTATTATAGAGAATAGCAGCCCTCTGTGTGTATTATAAAGAATAGCAGCCCTTATGTATATTATAGAGAATAGCAGCCCCTGTGTATATTATAGAGAATAGCAGCCCCTGTGTATACTATAGAAAATAGCAGCCCCTGTGTATATTATAGAGAATAGCAGCCCTTGTGTATATTATAGAGAATAGCAGCCCCTGTGTGTATTATAGAGAATAGCAGACCCTGTGTATATTATAGAGAATAGAAGCCCATGTGTATATTATAAAGAATAGCAGCCCCTGTGTATATTATAGAGAATAGCAGCCCATGTGTATATTATAGAGAATAGCAGTCCCTGTGTGTATTACAGAGAATAGCAGCCCATGTGTATATTATAGAGAATCGCCGCCCATGTGTATATTATAGAGAATAGCAGCAGTCTGTGTGTATTATAAAGAATAGCAGCCCCTGTCTGTATTTTAGAGAATAGCAGCCCCAGTGTATATTATAGAGAATAGCAGCCCCTGAGTGTATTATAGAGAAAAGAAGCCCCTGTGTATATTATAGAGAATACAAGCCACTTTGTATATTATAGAGAATAGCAGCCCTCTGTGTGTATTATACAGAATAGCAGCCCATGTGTATATTATAGAGAATAGCAGCCCCTGTGTATATTATAGAGAATAGCAGCCCATGTGTATATTATAGAGAATAGCAGTCCCTGTATATATTATAGAGAATAGCAGCCCCTTGTGTATTATAGAGAGTAGCTGCCCCTGTGTATGTTATAGAGAATAGCAGCCACTGTGTATATTATAGAGAATAGCAGCCCATGTGTATATTATAGAGAATAGCAGCCCCTGTGTGTATTACAGAGAATAGCAGCCCATGTGTATATTATAGAGAATCGCCGCCCCTGTGTATATTATAGAGAATAGCAGCACTCTGTGTGTATTATAAAGAATAGCAGCCCCTGTCTGTATTTTAGAGAATAGCAGCCCCAGTGTATATTATAGAGAATAGCAGCCCCTGAGTGTATTATAGAGAATAGCAGCCCCTGTGTATATTATAGAGAATAGAAGCCCATGTGTATATTATAGAGAATAGCAGCCCTCTGTGTTTATTATAAAGAATAGCAGCCCCTGTGTATATTATAGAGAATAGCTGCCCCTGTGTATATTATAGAGAATAGCAGCCACTGTGTATATTATAGAGAATAGCAGTCCCTGTGTATATTATAGAGAATAGCAGCCCTCTGTGTGTATTATAAAGAATAGCAGCCCCTGTGTATATTATAGATAATAGCAGCCACTGTGTATATTATAGAGAATTGCAGCCACTGTGTATATTATAGAGAATAGCTGCCCCTGTGTATATTATCGAGAATTACAGTCCCTGTGTATATTATAGAGAATAGCAGCCCCTCTGTGTATTATAGAGAATAGCAGCCCCTGTGTATATTATAGAGAATAGAAGCCCATGTGTATATTACAGAGAATAGCAGCCGTCTTTGTTAATTATAAAGAATAGCAGCCCCTGTGTATATTACAGAGAATAGCAGCCCTCTGTGTGTATTATAAAGAATAGCAGCCCCTGTGTATAATATAGAGAATAGCAGCCACAGTGTATATTATAGAGAATAGCTGCCCCTGTGTATATTATAAAGAATAGCAGTCCCTTTATATAAAATAGAGAATAGCAGCCCTCTGTGTGTATTATACAGTATAGCAGCCCATGTGTATATTATAGAGAATAGCAGTCCCTGTATATATTATAGAGAATAGCAGCCCCTTGTGTATTATAAAGTATAGCAGCCCCTGTGTATATTATAGAGAATAGCAGCCCTTGTGTATATTATAGAGAATAACAGCCCCTGTGTGTATTATAGAGAATAGCAGCCCCTGTGTATATTAGAGAGAATAGCAGCCCATGTGTATATTATAGAGAATAGCAGTCCCTGTATATATTATAGAGAATAGCAGCCCCTTGTGTATTATAAAGAATAGCAGCCCCTGTGTGTATTATAGAGAATAGCAGCCCTCTGTGTGTATTATAAAGAATAGCAGCCCCTATGTATATTATAGAGAATAGCAGCCCCTGTGTATATTATAGAGAATAGCAGCCCCTGTGTGTATTATAGAGAATAGCAGCCCCTGTGTATATTATAGAGAATAGCAGCCCATGTGTATATTATAAAGAATAGCAGCCCCTGTGTATATTATAGAGAATAGCAGCCCATGTGTATATTATAGAGAATAGCAGCCCCTGTGTGTATTACAGAGAATAGCAGCCCATGTGTATATTATAGAGAATCGCCGCCCATGTGTATATTATAGAGAATAGCAGCAGTCTGTGTGTATTATAAAGAATAGCAGCCCCTGTCTGTATTTTAGAGAATAGCAGCCCCAGTGTATATTATAGAGAATAGCAGCCCCTGAGTGTATTATAGAGAATAGCAGCCCCTGTGTATATTATAGAGAATAGAAGCCACTTTGTATATTATAGAGAATAGCAGCCCTCTGTGTGTATTATACAGAATAGCTGCCCATGTGTATATTATAGAGAATAGCTGCCCCTGTGTATATTATAGAGAATAGCAGTCCCTGTATATATTATAGAAAATAGCAGCCCCTTGTGTATTATAAAGAATAGCAGCCCCTGTGTGTATTATAGAGAATAGCAGCCCTCTGTGTGTATTATAAAGAATAGAAGCCCCTATGTATATTATAGAGAATAGCAGCCCCTGTGTATATTATAGAGAATAGCAGCCCCTGTGTATACTATAGAAAATAGCAGCCCCTGTGTATATTATAGAGAATAGCAGCCCTTGTGTATATTATAGAGAATAACAGCCCCTGTGTGTATTATAGAGAATAGCAGCCCCTGTGTATATTATAGAGAATAGCAGCCCATGTGTATATTATAGAGAATAGCAGTCCCTGTATATATTATAGAGAATAGCAGCCCCTTGTGTATTATAGAGAATAGCTGCCCCTGTGTATGTTATAGAGAATAGCAGCCCCTGTGTGTATTACAGAGAATAGCAGCCCATGTGTATATTATAGAGAATAGCCGCCCATGTGTATATTATAGAGAATAGCAGCACTCTGTGTGTATTATAAAGAATAGCAGCCCCTGTCTGTATTTTAGAGAATAGCAGCCCCAGTGTATATTATAGAGAATAGCAGCCCCTGAGTGTATTATAGAGAATAGCAGCCCCTGTGTATATTATAGAGAATAAAAGCCCATGTGTATATTATAGAGAATAGCAGCCACTGTGTATATTATAGAGAATAGCAGTCCCTGTGTATATTATAGAGAATAGCAGCGCTCTGTGTGTATTATAAAGAATAGCAGCCCCTGTCTGTATTTTAGAGAATAGCAGCCCCAGTGTATATTATAGAGAATAGCAGCCCCTGAGTGTATTATAGAGAATAGCAGCCCCTGTGTATATTATAGAGAATAGAAGCCACTTTGTATATTATAGAGAATAGCAGCCCTCTGTGTGTATTATACAGAATAGCTGCCCATGTGTATATTATAGAGAATAGCTGCCCCTGTGTATATTATAGAGAATAGCAGTCCCTGTATATATTATAGAGAATAGCAGCCCCTTGTGTATTATAAAGAATAGCAGCCCCTGTGTGTATTATAGAGAATAGCAGCCCTCTGTGTGTATTATAAAGAATAGCAGCCCCTATGTATATTATAGAGAATAGCAGCCCCTGTGTATATTATAGAGAATAGCAGCCCCTGTGTATACTATAGAAAATAGCAGCCCCTGTGTATATTATAGAGAATAGCAGCCCTTGTGTATATTATAGAGAATAACAGCCCCTGTGTGTATTATAGAGAATAGCAGCCCCTGTGTATATTATAGAGAATAGCAGCCCATGTGTATATTATAGAGAATAGCAGTCCCTGTATATATTATAGAGAATAGCAGCCCCTTGTGTATTATAGAGAATAGCAGCACTCTGTGTGTATTATAAAGATTAGCAGCCCCTGTGTGTATTATAGAGAATAGCAGCCCATGTGTATATTATAGAGAATAGCAGCCCCTGTGTATATTATAGAGAATAGCAGCCCCTGTCTGTATTATAGAGAATAGCAGCCCCTGTGTATATTATAGAGAATAGCAGCCCCTGTGTATATTATAGAGAATAGCAGCCCCTGTGTATATTATAGAGAATAGAAGCCCATGTGTATATTATAGAGAATAGCAGCCACTGTGTATATTATAGAGAATAGCAGTCCCTGTGTATATTATAGAGAATAGCAGCGCTCTGTGTGTATTATAAAGAATAGCAGCCCCTGTGTATATTATAGATAATAGCAGCCACTGTGTATATTATAGAGAATTGCAGCCACTGTGTATAATATAGAGAATAGCTGCCCCTGTGTATATTATAGAGAATAGCAGCCACTGTGTATATTATAGAGAATAGCAGTCCCTGTGTATATTATAGCGAATAGCAGCCCTCTGTGTGTATTATAAAGAATAGCAGCCCCTGTGTATATTCTAGATAATAGCAGCCACTGTGTATATTATAGAGAATTGCAGCCACTGTGTATATTATAGAGAATAGCTGCCCCTGTGTATATTATCGAGAATTACAGTCCCTGTGTATATTATAGAGAATAGCAGCCCCTCTGTGTATTATAGAGAATAGCAGCCCCTGTGTATATTATAGAGAATAGAAGCCACTTTGTATATTATAGAGAATAGCAGCCCTCTGTGTGTATTATAGAGAATAGCTGCCCATGTGTATATTATAGAGAATAGCAGCCCCTGTGTATATTATAGAGAATAGCAGTCCCTTGTGTATTATAGAGAATAGCAGCCCCTGTGTGTATTATAGAGAATAGCAGCCCTCTGTGTGTATTATAAAGAATAGAAGCCCCTATGTATATTATAGAGAATAGCAGCCCCTGTGTATATTATAGAGAATAGCAGCCCCTGTGTATACTATAGAAAATAGCAGCCCCTGTGTATATTATAGAGAATAGCAGCCCTTGTGTATATTATAGAGAATAACAGCCCCTGTGTGTATTATAGAGAATAGCAGCCCCTGTGTATATTATAGAGAATAGCAGCCCATGTGTATATTATAGAGAATAGCAGTCCCTGTATATATTATAGAGAATAGCAGCCCCTTGTGTATTATAGAGAATAGCTGCCCCTGTGTATGTTATAGAGAATAGCAGCCACTGTGTATATTATAGAGAATAGCAGCCCATGTGTATATTATAGAGAATAGCAGCCCCTGTGTGTATTACAGAGAATAGCAGCCCATGTGTATATTATAGAGAATAGCCGCCCATGTGTATATTATAGAGAATAGCAGCACTCTGTGTGTATTATAAAGAATAGCAGCCCCTGTCTGTATTTTAGAGAATAGCAGCCCCAGTGTATATTATAGAGAATAGCAGCCCCTGAGTGTATTATAGAGAATAGCAGCCCCTGTGTATATTATAGAGAATAAAAGCCCATGTGTATATTATAGAGAATAGCAGCCACTGTGTATATTATAGAGAATAGCAGTCCCTGTGTATATTATAGAGAATAGCAGCGCTCTGTGTGTATTATAAAGAATAGCAGCCCCTGTGTATATTATAGATAATAGCAGCCACTGTGTATATTATAGAGAATTGCAGCCACTGTGTATAATATAGAGAATAGCTGCCCCTGTGTATATTATAGAGAATAGCAGCCACTGTGTATATTATAGAGAATAGCAGTCCCTGTGTATATTATAGAGAATAGCAGCCCTCTGTGTTTATTATAAAGAATAGCAGCCCCTGTGTATATTATAGAGAATAGCTGCCCCTGTGTATATTATAGAGAATAGCAGCCACTGTGTATATTATAGAGAATAGCAGTCCCTGTGTATATTATAGAGATTAGCAGCGCTCTGTGTGTATTATAAAGAATAGCAGCCCCTGTGTATATTATAGATAATAGCAGCCACTGTGTATATTATAGAGAATTGCAGCCACTGTGTATATTATAGAGAATAGCTGCCCCTGTGTATATTATAGAGAATAGCAGCCACTGTGTATATTATAGAGAATAGCAGTCCCTGTGTATATTATAGAGAATAGCAGCCCTCTGTGTGTATTATAAAGAATAGCAGCCCCTGTGTATATTATAGATAATAGCAGCCACTGTGTATATTATAGAGAATTGCAGCCACTGTGTATATTATAGAGAATAGCTGCCCCTGTGTATATTATCGAGAATTACAGTCCCTGTGTATATTATAGAGAATAGCAGCCCCTCTGTGTATTATAGAGAATAGCAGCCCCTGTGTATATTATAGAGAATAGAAGCCCATGTGTATATTACAGAGAATAGCAGCCGTCTTTGTTAATTATAAAGAATAGCAGCCCCTGTGTATATTACAGAGAATAGCAGCCCTCTGTGTGTATTATAAAGAATAGCAGCCCCTGTGTATAATATAGAGAATAGCAGCCACAGTGTATATTATAGAGAATAGCTGCCCCTGTGTATATTATAAAGAATAGCAGTCCCTTTATATAAAATAGAGAATAGCAGCCCTCTGTGTGTATTATACAGTATAGCAGCCCATGTGTATATTATAGAGAATAGCAGTCCCTGTATATATTATAGAGAATAGCAGCCCCTTGTGTATTATAAAGTATAGCAGCCCCTGTGTATATTATAGAGAATAGCAGCCCTTGTGTATATTATAGAGAATAACAGCCCCTGTGTGTATTATAGAGAATAGCAGCCCCTGTGTATATTAGAGAGAATAGCAGCCCATGTGTATATTATAGAGAATAGCAGTCCCTGTATATATTATAGAGAATAGCAGCCCCTTGTGTATTATAAAGAATAGCAGCCCCTGTGTGTATTATAGAGAATAGCAGCCCTCTGTGTGTATTATAAAGAATAGCAGCCCCTATGTATATTATAGAGAATAGCAGCCCCTGTGTATATTATAGAGAATAGCAGCCCCTGTGTGTATTATAGAGAATAGCAGACCCTGTGTATATTATAGAGAATAGAAGCCCATGTGTATATTATAAAGAATAGCAGCCCCTGTGTATATTATAGAGAATAGCAGCCCATGTGTATATTATAGAGAATAGCAGCCCCTGTGTGTATTACAGAGAATAGCAGCCCATGTGTATATTATAGAGAATCGCCGCCCATGTGTATATTATAGAGAATAGCAGCAGTCTGTGTGTATTATAAAGAATAGCAGCCCCTGTCTGTATTTTAGAGAATAGCAGCCCCAGTGTATATTATAGAGAATAGCAGCCCCTGAGTGTATTATAGAGAATAGCAGCCCCTGTGTATATTATAGAGAATAGAAGCCACTTTGTATATTATAGAGAATAGCAGCCCTCTGTGTGTATTATACAGAATAGCAGCCCATGTGTATATTAGAGAGAATAGCAGCCCATGTGTATATTATAGAGAATAGCAGTCCCTGTATATATTATAGAGAATAGCAGCCCCTTGTGTATTATAAAGAATAGCAGCCCCTGTGTGTATTATAGAGAATAGCAGCCCTCTGTGTGTATTATAAAGAATAGCAGCCCCTATGTATATTATAGAGAATAGCAGCCCCTGTGTATATTATAGAGAATAGCAGCCCCTGTGTATATTAGAGAGAATAGCAGCCCCTGTGTATATTATAGAGAATAGCTGCCCCTGTGTATATTATAAAGAATAGCAGTCCCTTTATATAAAATAGAGAATAGCAGCCCTCTGTGTGTATTATACAGTATAGCAGCCCATGTGTATATTATAGAGAATAGCAGTCCCTGTATATATTATAGAGAATAGCAGCCCCTTGTGTATTATAAAGTATAGCAGCCCCTGTGTATATTATAGAGAATAGCAGCCCTTGTGTATATTATAGAGAATAGCAGCCCCTGTGTGTATTATAGAGAATAGCAGCCCCTGTGTATATTAGAGAGAATAGCAGCCCATGTGTATATTATAGAGAATAGCAGTCCCTGTATATATTATAGAGAATAGCAGCCCCTTGTGTATTATAAAGAATAGCAGCCCCTGTGTGTATTATAGAGAATAGCAGCCCTCTGTGTGTATTATAAATAATAGCAGCCCCTATGTATATTATAGAGAATAGCAGCCCCTGTGTATATTATAGAGAATAGCAGCCCCTGTGTGTATTATAGAGAATAGCAGCCCCTGTGTATATTATAGAGAATAGCAGCCCATGTGTATATTATAAAGAATAGCAGCCCCTGTGTATATTATAGAGAATAGCAGCCCATGTGTATATTATAGAGAATAGCAGCCCCTGTGTGTATTACAGAGAATAGCAGCCCATGTGTATATTATAGAGAATCGCCGCCCATGTGTATATTATAGAGAATAGCAGCAGTCTGTGTGTATTATAAAGAATAGCAGCCCCTGTCTGTATTTTAGAGAATAGCAGCCCCAGTGTATATTATAGAGAATAGCAGCCCCTGAGTGTATTATAGAGAATAGCAGCCCCTGTGTATATTATAGAGAATAGAAGCCACTTTGTATATTATAGAGAATAGCAGCCCTCTGTGTGTATTATACAGAATAGCTGCCCATGTGTATATTATAGAGAATAGCTGCCCCTGTGTATATTATAGAGAATAGCAGTCCCTGTATATATTATAGAAAATAGCAGCCCCTTGTGTATTATAAAGAATAGCAGCCCCTGTGTGTATTATAGAGAATAGCAGCCCTCTGTGTGTATTATAAAGAATAGCAGCCCCTATGTATATTATAGAGAATAGCAGCCCCTGTGTATATTATAGAGAATAGCAGCCCCTGTGTATACTATAGAAAATAGCAGCCCCTGTGTATATTATAGAGAATAGCAGCCCTTGTGTATATTATAGAGAATAACAGCCCCTGTGTGTATTATAGAGAATAGCAGCCCCTGTGTATATTATAGAGAATAGCAGCCCATGTGTATATTATAGAGAATAGCAGTCCCTGTATATATTATAGAGAATAGCAGCCCCTTGTGTATTATAGAGAATAGCTGCCCCTGTGTATGTTATAGAGAATAGCAGCCCCTGTGTGTATTATAGAGAATAGCAGCCCCTGTGTATATTATAGAGAATAGCAGCCCCTGTGTATATTATAGAGAATAGCAGCCCCTGTGTGTATTATAGAGAATAGCAGCCCCTGTGTATATTATAGAGAATAGCAGCCCCATGTGTATATTATAGAGAATAGCAGCCCCTGTGTATATTATAGAGAATAGCAGCCCCTGTGTATATTATAGAGAATAGCAGCCCCTGTGTATATTATAGAGAATAGCAGTCCCTGTATATATTATAGAGAATAGCAGCCCCTTGTGTATTATAGAGAATAGCAGCACTCTGTGTGTATTATAAAGAATAGCAGCCCCTGTCTGTATTTTAGAGAATAGCAGCCCCAGTGTATATTATAGAGAATAGCAGCCCCTGAGTGTATTATAGAGAATAGCAGCCCCTGTGTATATTATAGAGAATAGAAGCCACTTTGTATATTATAGAGAATAGCAGCCCTCTGTGTGTATTATACAGAATAGCTGCCCATGTGTATATTATAGAGAATAGCTGCCCCTGTGTATATTATAGAGAATAGCAGTCCCTGTATATATTATAGAAAATAGCAGCCCCTTGTGTATTATAAGAATAGCAGCCCCTGTGTGTATTATAGAGAATAGCAGCCCTCTGTGTGTATTATAAAGAATAGCAGCCCCTATGTATATTATAGAGAATAGCAGCCCCTGTGTATATTATAGAGAATAGCAGCCCCTGTGTATACTATAGAAAATAGCAGCCCCTGTGTATATTATAGAGAATAGCAGCCCTTGTGTATATTATAGAGAATAACAGCCCCTGTGTGTATTATAGAGAATAGCAGCCCCTGTGTATATTATAGAGAATAGCAGCCCATGTGTATATTATAGAGAATAGCAGCCCCTGTGTATATTATAGGGAATAGCAGTCCATTTGTATATTATGGAGAATAGAAGTCCCTGTGTATGTTATAGAGAATAGCAGCCCCTGTGTGTATTATAGAGAATAGCAGCCCATGTGTATATTATAGAGAATAGCAGCCCCTGTGTATATTATAGAGAATAGCAGCCCCTGTGTGTATTATAGAGAATAGCAGCCCCTGTGTATATTATAGAGAATAGCAGCCCCTGTGTATATTATAGAGAATAGCAGCCCCTGTGTGTATTATAGAGAATAGCAGCCCCTGTGTATATTATAGAGAATAGCAGCCCATGTGTATATTATAGAGAATAGCAGCCACTGTGTATATTATAGAGAATAGCAGTCCCTGTGTATATTATAGAGAATAGCAGTCACTGTGTGTATATTATAGAGAATAGCAGCCCCTGTGTATATTATAGAGAATAGCAGCCACTGTGTATATTATAGAGAATAGCAGCCCCTGTGTATATTATAGAGAATAGCAGCCCCTGTGTATATTATAGAGAATAGCAGCCCCTGTGTATATTATAGAGAATAGCAGCCCCTGTGTATATTATAGAGAATAGCAGCCCCTGTGTGTATTATAGAGAATAGCAGCCCCTGTGTATATTATAGAGAATAGCAGCCACTGTGTATATTATAGAGAATAGCAGCCACTGTGTATATTATAGAGAATAGCTGCCCCTGTGTATATTATAGAGAATAGCAGTCCCTGTGTATATTATAGAGAATAGCAGCCCCTCTGTGTATTATAGAGAATAGCAGCCCCTGTGTATATTATAGAGAATAGAAGCCCCTTTGTATATTATAGAGAATAGCAGCCCTCTGTGTGTATTATACAGAATAGCTGCCCATCTGTATATTATAGAGAATAGCTGCCCCTGTGTATATTATAGAGAATAGCAGTCCCTTGTGTATTATAAAGAATAGCAGCCCCTGTGTGTATTATAGAGAATAGCAGCCCTCTGTGTGTATTATAAAGAATAGCAGCCCCTATGTATATTATAGAGAATAGCAGCCCCTGTGTATATTATAGAGAATAGCAGCCCCTGTGTATACTATAGAAAATAGCAGCCCCTGTGTATATTATAGAGAATAGCAGCCCTTGTGTATATTATAGAGAATAACAGCCCCTGTGTGTATTATAGAGAATAGCAGCCCCTGTGTATATTATAGAGAATAGCAGCCCATGTGTATATTATAGAGAATAGCAGTCCCTGTATATATTATAGAGATA